>NC_133620.1:86584476-86836976 GCF_048593235.1 Sminthopsis crassicaudata | reverse complement strand
TTATTAAAGCACTTGAAAGGAAAAACTCTACATAGAAAGAAGGCTCAAGTATAAATCAATTATATTGGCATGATTTTAAAAAAAATGGAGAGGGGAGAAAGAAGAGTACATTTGTAGAAGGAGAAAAGGAATTGAAAAATATAGGAAAGTATCTCATATAAAAGAGGTACACAAGTAAAAGCTTTTATAATGTAGGAGAAAATGGGATAGTAATCAATTCTTGAATTTTACTCTCACCTGTTATGCTTCAGAGAAGGAAGGATATAGATATAGATATGTGTATATATATATATATATATATATATATATATATATATATATATATATATATATATATATATATATATATATACATACATATGTTTGTTTACATGTATGTATGTATGTATGTATATATATATACATATATATATATATATATATATATATATTTATATATGCATGTGTGTGTATATATGAGAAATATAGGTATAGAAATCTCTCTTACCCAATAAGGAAGTAGGGGGATAAAAGAAAGGAGAATGGATTGATGAGGGATGGTAGATTAAAGGAGCCAATATGGAGAAGGAACACAAACTTTTGAGCAGTGACAGGGTGAAAAGAAAGAGAAAATGATAAAATGAAGAAAATGGTAAGGAAAATATACAGTAATCAAAATTATGGATATAAATAGGCTGAATCTACCTATAAAACAGAAGTAAAAACGATTTTTTGCTATAAAAAAAAACTTGAAATGGAAACACACAGAGAACTTAAAATAAGGGGTTAGAACAGTCTATGATACCTGAAATAAAAATATAATGACAGAATTAGATAAATATAACCATAAAATAAATAATAAGAAAATTAAAGATGTGAACAAAAGTTTTATATGTTAGAGATGATGAACTTCTAGCGAAAATTGAATGAGAATAGATAGAAATATTTTTGTTTCCTTTTCAGCTATACATGACACATCACTAAATTGAAGTATTTGGAAGTTTTAAAAAGTTTCACAAAGACAGAAAAGCAGGATTATTAAACACACTTTTCAGATGAAAAGGCAATAAAATTACATTCATCAAACTGCTATGGCAGTATAGATTACAATTTAGCTAGAAACTAAATTATCGACTCTAACAGAATAAGTGAGTGAAAACAATTACAGAAGCAATCAATAATTAATTTAAGGATGATGACAACAATAAAACAGAATTCTAAAGTTTGGAGAATACAACCAAAGTAATACTTATGAGAAAAATTATATATCTAAATATACACAGCAATAAAATACAATAAAGAAAGGTCAATGAATTGGGCATACAACTAAAACTATAAACCACAGCAAAGTGCGCAAAGTGCATCAAAAATCTCACATTAAAATGTAAGATAAGGGGTTCTGGGACTGAAGGCAAGATGGCAGAATGAAGTCAGGAAGCTATGCAAACTCTCTGTTTTCATCAAAAACGGTATTAAATAAGGCTTCTGAACAGTGTGACAAAATGAAACTACTCTCTGGCTCAAGACAGATTGGAAGGATTTCAAGAAATGCCAATCTCACTGGGGTGAAAGCATTTTAAACTCAGCTCAGAAGGTATTTGGGAAAGCAAGTGAGAGGGTCTTAACTAAAGCAGATGAACAACTGAAACTTTAAGTCCTGGCTCAGTAAGAGAGCAGACCAGTGAAACAGCCTCCAGTTCAAAGTTAGAAGAACAATTCTGGGAAATGAGTCTGTTTTTTGGAAAGAGTAGTTAGGGCAACTCCATTTTGTGAGCAAATCACAAAACACCAAGTGCTCAAAGCCAATCCTCAAAGCCACACAGGACGCTTGGGACAGCACTCCCTTTATTCTATCAGCAGAGCTCGACCATAAAAGGTGCAAAAGAGGAAATATAAAAAGAGAAGAAAAGAACATTAACCACAGAACACTTCTATGCTGAAAGGAAAAACCAAAGCCTCAACTCAGATGAGAATAAAATGTCCACAAAGGAAATCTCAAAAGGTGATATGAATTGGTCTCAAGCCCAAAGAGAATTCTTGAAAATGCTTATAAAAGACGTTAAAAGAAAATTAAAAGTAATAGGAGGGGGAAAAATGAGAGCTATGGAGGAGAGAATCAAAAGTCTGAAAAAGGAAGGAAAAATATTGACTGAAGAAAACAATTCCTTAAAAAATATAATTGGTCAAAATAATTAATCAAATGGAAAAAAGAGATGCAAAATCTACCTGAAGAATCACATGTTAAAAATTCGAACAGGGCAAATGGTAGGAAGTGATCCTATGAGACATCAAGAATCAGTCAAACAAAAGAAAAAGAATGGAAAAAAAAAAAAAAAGAAAGAAAGAAAGACAATGTAAAATACCTCATTGGGAAAAAAGGCCATCTGGAAAATAGACCCAGGAGAGACAATTTAAAAATTCTCTTTCTACTTGAAGGCCATGACCAAAAAGAAACTGAATAGCATTCTTTACAAGATCAAGGAAAACTGCGGGAAAATAGTCATTGAAAGAATCTATTATTCAACTCTGAAAAGAAATAATATAAGGAAAACCACAGGGAACATTGTTGGAAAACTCCAGAACCATAATCTCAAGGAAAAAAGTATTGCCAGATGCCAGATAAAAACAATTTAACTCTCAAGGATCACAATTTAGGATTGTCCAGGATCTGGAAGCATCTACAATAAAAGTTTGGAGGATCTGGAACACCATATTCCAGAAGGTAAAGAACTTGGGGTTGCAACAAATAATTAACTACCCAACAAGACTGAATATTATCTTTCAAGGAGGAAGATGTATCTTCATTGAAGTAAGAGGCTTATTGGGAAAAAAAAAAGAACTAAAGCAAAAAAATTTGATCTTCAAATACAGGAATCAAATAAGAGAAACATAGAAAGGTAAATGGGGGAAATATATATTGTTTAAAAATCAAACTCTTTGCATTCCTAGATGGAAAAACGATATTTGCAACTCTTGAGAACTGTATATGTTTTTGGAACAATTAGAGGGGGCTTACATGGATGGAGGGTATAGTTCTGAATGGACTCTGATGTGAAGATAGCAAAGAAAAAAGACATTAAGGGGTGAGAAAAGAATTGTTCTGGGAGAAGAGGAAAGGTGAGATATAACACAAATTAGAACACATGAAAAGCACAAAAGAAATATTAGAGAGGGAAAAAGGAGAGAGATGAGCTTTGACTGAAGTTTAATATAATCAATGTTGTCTAAAAGAGGGAATAAAATAATCACTCAATTGGGTATAGAATTTTATCTTACCCTATAAGGAAGTAGGATGAGAAAGGAGAAAGAAAAGAAAGAGAGATAGAAGGAATAGCAGAAACATTAGGAACAAGGGGTAAGAGAAGGGAGGAGGAGTGATATAAGGTAAGATGGGTAGAGGGTGGGGTGGATTAGAAACAAAACATTACTAAGAAAAGACAAGGTTGAAAGAGAGAATAAAAGTATACATTGTGGAGAAAATAGATGGAAGGAAATACAGAGTTGTTAATCATAATTGTCAATGTGAACAGGATGAATTCTCACATCAAACAGAAGTGAATAGGATAGTGGACTAAAAATCAGAATCCTACATTATGTTGTTTACAAGAAACACATTTGAAACAGAGAGATATATACAGAATAAGGGCAAAAGGCTAAAGCAGAATTTATTGTACTTCAGCTAATACCAAAAAAAAAAAAAAAAAAAAAAAAGCAGGAGTAGCAATTCTGATCTCACCTAAAGCAAAAGTTAAAATAGTTATAATTAAAAGAGATAAGGAACAAAACTAAATCTTATTAAAGGTTACTTAGACAATGAAGTAGTGCCAATACAAAATCTATATGAGCTAAGTGGTAAATCATCCACATTCTTAGAGAAGAAATTAAGCCAGTTACAGGAAGAATCAGAAAGCAAAATGATTTTGGTGAGGGACCTCAACTTGCCCTTTCAGAATTAGACAAATCTAATCACAAAATAAATTACAAAGAAATTACAGAGGTTAATAGAATCCTAGAAAACATGCATATCAAAGGTCTTTGCAGAAAATTCAATAGGGACAGAAAAGAATACATGATACTTAATAGGAAAATTGATCATGTATTAGGGTATAATAACTTCACAAACAAATGCAGCAAAGCAGAAACAGTAAATGTTTATTTTTCAGACCATGATGCAATAAAAATTATATTTAATAAAGTAGCAAAAAGATAAACTAAAAATCATTTGAAAAATAAATAATCTAATTCAAATAATCTAATAATCTAAATATAATTTGATATTAAACAACAAATCATGGAAACAATTAAAAATTTTTGTCCAAGAGAATGACAATAATGAAACAACATATCAAAACCAATAAGGTGTAGCCAAAGCAGTTTTTAAGAAAAATTTATATCTCTAAATAGTTACATATTAAAAAATTAAAAAGAGGAAATCCATGAGTTAGCCATGGAACTAAAAATACTAGGTGGAAAACCAAATTAAAAACCTCCAATTAAATAGCACATTAGAACTTCTGAAACTCAAAGAAGATATTTATAAAATTGAAACTAAGAAAATTATTGAGCTAATAATTAAACTAAGAGTTGGTTTTATGAAAAAAATGATAAAATAGATAAACCTTTAGTTAATTTGATTTAAAAAAAAGAAAATAAAACCATACTACTAACATCAAAAATGAAATGTTTGAACTTGCCACAAATGGGAAAAAAAAATAAAGCAATGATTAGGAGCTACTTTTTCTAACTGTATGGAATTGTGACAATCTAATTGAAATGGATGGATATTTACAAAACAAACAAACAAACAAACAACAATAGATTGTCCAGATTAAACAGAAGATGAAAGAAATTACTTTAAAAGTCCCATTTTAGAAAAAAAAAGATATTAAATAAACCGTCAGTGAACTCCCTAAGAAAAAAATCTTCAAAAGCCAGATGGATTTAAAAGTGATTTCTACTAAACATTTAAAGAACAATTAATTCTAATACTATGTAAAATATTTGGAAAAATAAATTAAAAAGGAGTTCTGCCACATTCTTTCTATGAACAAATACCATACAGATACCTAAACCAGGAAGAGTCAAAACAGATAAAGAAAATTACATGGGCGGAGCCAAGATGGCGGAAAAGATACACATGATTTTCTGAGCTCCTGTCTTCCCTCAATACTAGTTAGTTAAATCAGCCTCAAAAATAACGCTGGACTGATAGAAACCACAAGGACTGGAAGCAGGACTTACCTGCTGAAGAGAATCTGGAGTTTCAACAGAAAATGTCGGTTCCCAGAGGAAAAAAAAACAAAAGAGGCCAGCACAGATGGTTGGGTACACTGTGCCAATCAGGCTGGGGAGAGCTCTGGGATCAGAGAAGCCACTGAGATAGAAGAATCTGGCACAGGTTGGTAGCTCTTCTCTGCTTATAAAACAGCAGTTCAGAAGAGAAATCAAGCCACTTTAAAATATAAAGCCAGATACTAGAACCACCCCAATCTGGAAGTGACTCAACAGATCTTGGCACTTTGGGTGTGGCTGACTTCAGCTGTCCAGGACTTCACCTGGGAGTAGTTAAGAGATTGAAAAGCAAGGACACGGACCAAGACAACACATAGTGCCTGGCTTGGCTGGAGGCTGTGGAACTAAGCAGCAGAAGTCCCAGAGAAGCAGAACCTCTGAAATAGGGACCGCGGTTTCTGGGCAGACACTTCCAGTCTGAGTGCAGGGGCTCTCCACGTCACCTGCTGCTGACATCCATGCCCCACTGGGACACTTAGGCTGGGCTTTGTGTCACCTTTACTGTTCAGTCTTCAACCTCAGGGAAGTCACTAGGACACACAGCACCCTCAAAGCACAGCAGTGCTGATCACCTGTGAGGCACTTCCAGGGAGGGGGTGGGGAACTCTCTCTTAGAGCTTTCTCTTAGCTCAAGCACAGGAGCCGCTGCATCCCTCTGGTCTGGGAGGAAGCTGGTAAAGAAATAAATAAAAAATTTCCTACCCCAGGGACAGACCCCAAAAGATTTTTAAAATATGAGTAAAAAGCAATGAAGAACCATTGATTCCTTCTACACAGAGAAAGAGCTGGTATCCAACACCAAGGAAGTTAACAGCAGAGAGTCAGCAGATAACAGCCTAAAGGGGAACAATACCTGCCCCCCCATCACATAACTCTCTCCTAGAAGAGACTATTAAAAAATTAAGAGAGTTTGAAGAAAAATGGGGAAAGGAAAGAGAAGCTATGATAGAGAATAACAACGTCCTGAAATTAGAGTTGAAAAAAATAAAGAATTCACAGGAGATGCAGGGAAACAAAATTTGTGAATTAGAAAAGGTTAAAAAAATCACAGGATAGTAGGATTTCTGAATTGGAAAAGATAATTTTAAAAAATCTCAAGAAAATCGGATTTCTGAATTGGAAAAAGAAAATCTCTAAAAAAATTAGGGAAATGGAAAAAAATTCAATAGAGCAAAATAATTCATTTAAAAACTCAATTGGGCATATACAAAAAGAACTAAAAAGTGTAAATGAAGAAAATAACTCCTTAAAAATCAGGATGGAACAAATAGAAATGAATGATTCACTGAGAACCCAAGAATCAGTCAAACAAAAAAAAAAAAATGAAAAGTTGGAGAATAATGTCAAATACTTACTGGAAAAATCTATAGACCTGGAAAATAGATCTAGGAGAGATAATCTGCGGATTATTGGACTTCCAGAAAACTATGACCAAAAAAAGAGCCTAGATTCTATTTAACAGGAAATCAAAAAAGAGAACTGTCCAGAGATAATAGAAACAAAAGGGAAAATAGGTTTGGAAAGAATTCATCGAACACCTTCTGAAATAGGCCCTAAAAAAAGAACACCACGGAATATTGTGGCTAAGCTGCAGTATTGCCACACAAAGGAGAAAATCTTGCAAGCAGCTCGAAAAAAACAATTTAAATACCAAGGTGCTACAATAAGGGTCACACAAGATCTGGCTGCCTCCACAGTAAAAGATAGAAGGGCCTGGAACCTGATATTCCGTAAGGCAAAAGATCAAGGACTGCAACCAAGAATGAACTACCCAGCTAAGTTTAGCATCTTTTTCCATGGAAGAAGATGGTCATTCAATGAAATAGAGGAATTCTATATGTTTCTAAGAAAAAAAAACAGACTTAAACAAAAAATTTGATCTACATCCACAAGACTGAAGAGAAACAGAAAAAGGTACACAGAACCCTTGAGAACTGTAACTCTGTTGTGGGTATATAAAAAGTACGCATGGGTAATTTGATGCTACTGATATAAAAGAAAGGGTGTAGTAAAGAGAAAGGGGGTAGTTTCAGAAAAAGGGGAAGGAGTGATAAAAAGAGGGAAACTACATCCCAGGAAGAGGCATAGAAATTGCACCATATCTGAGGGAATTTAGTGAGGGGAGAATCATAGTGTGAATCTTACTCTCATCAGAAGAGGCTCAAAGAGTAAATAATTGATATATTTTTTTTTCAGAAAATTTTCTCTCACCTCATTAAAAGGGGGGGTTGGAAAAGGGAAAAGGAAAAGGAAAATAAGGGAAGGGACTTGGAGGGAGGGGGGAGGGATAATAAAAAATGGGAGGGCTGCACTTCACAAGTGGGGTCTATAAATTAAATATCGGGGAAGGGGTTCAGGGGGGTCAAGGGAAAAAAGCATAATCTGGGGATAATATGATGGCAGGAAATACAGAATTAGTAATTTTAACAGTAAATAGTTTATATAGCATTGGGGCTAATTGTTCTTTAAATGTTTGATAAAATTCACATGTGAATCCATCTGCTCCTGGGGAGCTGATTAATAGCTTGTTCTATTTCTTTATCTAAAATGGGAATATTTAAGCAATTTATCTCCTCCTCTATTAATCTAGGGAGCCTATATTTTTGGAGGAAGTCATCCATTTCACTTAAGTTATCAAATTTATTGGCATAAAGTTGGGCAAAGTAACTCCTTATTATTTCTCTAATTTCCTCTTCATTGGTGGAAAGATCCCCCTTTTCATTTGTAAGACTAACAATTTGATTTTCCTCTTTCTTTTTTCTAATCAGATTTACTAAATGTTTATCTATTTTATTGGCTTTTTCATAAAACCAACTCTTGGTTTTATTTATTAATTCAATAGTTGTTTTTTTTTTTTTTTTTTTACTTTCAATATTATTGATTTCTCCTTTTAATTTTTGTATTTCATGTTTAATTTTTGGTTGGGGGTTTTTAATTTGGTATTTTTCTATCCTTTTAAGTTGCAAGCCCAATTCGTTAATCTTCTCTTTCTCTATTTTCTTCAAATAAGCGTCTAAAGATATAAAATTTCCCCTTATTACTGCTTTAGCTGCATCCCACAGATTTTGGTATGATGTCTCATCATTGTCATTATCTTGGGTGAAATTATTAATTGTTTCTATAATTTGCTGATTCACCCAGTCATTCTTTAAGATGAGATTGTTCATTTTCCAATTACTTTTTGGTCTATTTACCCCTAACTTTTTACTGAATGTAGCTTTTATTGCATTGTGGTCTGAGAAGAAGGCATTTATTATTTCTGCCTTCCTACATTTAATTTTGAGATATTTATGTCCTAATATATGGTCAATTTTTGTATAGGATCCATGAACTGCTGAGAAGAAAGTATATTCCTTTCTATCGCCCCTCCGTTTTCTCCAAACGTCTATCATACCTAGTTTTTCTAATGTTCCATTTACTTTTTTAATTTCTTTCTTATTTGTTTTGTGGTTTGATTTGTCTAAATCTGAGAGTGCAAGGTTGAGATCTCCCACTATTATAGTTTTACTTTCAATTTCTTCTTGCAATTCTCTTAACTTTTCCTTTAGAAATCTAGATGCTATACCACTTGGTGCCTATATGTTTAGTATTGATATGGCTTCATTATTTATGCTACCTTTCAGCAGGATATAGTTTCCTTCCTTATCTTTTTTAACTAGATCAACTTCTGCTTTTGCTTGATCTGAGATAAGGATAGCTACCCCTGCTTTTTTGGCTTTACCTGAAGCATAATAGATTCTGCTCCAACCTTTTACCTTTACTCTGTATGTATCTCCCTGCTTTAAGTGTGTTTCCTGTAAACAACATATTGTAGGGTTTTGATTTTTGATCCAGTCTGCCATTCCTTTCTGATTGATGGGAGCATTCATCCCATTCACATTTACAGTTAAAATTACTAATTCTGTATTTCCTGCCATCATATTATCCCCAGATTATGCTTTTTCCCTTGACCCCCCTGAGCCCCTTCCCTGATATTTAATTTATAGACCACACTTGTGAAGTGCAGCCCTCCCATTTTTTATTATCCCTCCCCCCTCCCTCCAAGTCCCTTCCCTTATTCTCCTTTTCCTTTTCCCTTTTCCTCTCCCCTCTTTTAATGAGGTGAGAGAAAATTTTCTGAAAAAAAAATGTCAATTATTTACTCTTTGAGCCTCTTCTGATGAGAGTAAGATTCACACTATGATTCTCCCCTCACTAAATTCCCTCAGATATGGTGCATTTTCTATGCCTCTTCTTGGGATGTAGTTTCCCTCTTTTTATCACTCCTTCCCCTTTTTCTGAAACTACCCCCTTCCCTTTACTACATCCACTCCTTTTTTTCTTTTATATCAGTAGCATCAAATTACCCATGCGTACTTTTTATATACCCACAACAGAGTTACAGTTCTCAAGGGTTCTGTGTACCTTTTTCTGTTTCTCTTCAGTCTTGTGGATGTAGATCAAATTTTTTGTTTAAGTCTGGTTTTTTTCTTAGAAACATATAGAATTCCTCTATTTCATTGAATGACCATCTTCTTCCATGGAAAAAGATGCTAAACTTAGCTGGGTAGTTCATTCTTGGTTGCAGTCCTTGATCTTTTGCCTTACGGAATATCAGGTTCCAGGCCCTTCTATCTTTTACTGTGGAGGCAGTCAGATCTTGTGTGACCCTTATTGTAGCACCTTGGTATTTAAATTGTTTTTTTCTATCTGCTTGCAAGATTTTCTCCTTTGTGTGGTAATACTGCAGCTTAGCCACAATATTCCGTGGTGTTCTTTTTTTAGGCTCTATTTCAGAAGGAATTCAATGAATTCTTTCGACATCTACTTTCCCTTCTGTTTCTATTACCTCTGGACAGATCTCTTTGATTATTTCCTGTAAAATGGAATCTAGGCTCTTTTTTTGGTAGTAGTTTTCAGGAAGTCCAATGATCCGCAGATTATCTCTCCTAGATCTATTTTCCAGGTCTATTGATTTTCCCAGTAATATTTGACGTTATTCTACAGCTTTTCGGTTTTTTTTTTGTTTGTTTGTTTGTTTTGTTTTGTTTTGTTTGACTGATTCTTGGGTTCTCAGTGAATCATTCATTTCTATTTGTTCCATCCTTAATTTTAAGGAGTTATTTTCTTCATTCACATTTTTTAGCTCTTTTTGTAAATGCCCAATTTCAATTTTTAATGAATTATTTTTCTCTATTGAATTTTTTCCATTTCCCTAATTTTTTTGAGAATTATTTTCTTTTTCCAATTCAGAAATTCTATTTTCTTGAGATTTTTTAAATTATCTTTTCCAATTCAGAAATCCTACTTTCCTGTGATTTTTAAACCTTTTCTAATTCACAAATTTTATTTCCCTGCATCTCCTGTGAATTCTTTATTTTTTCCAACTCCAATTTCAGAATGTTGTTATTCTCTATCATCGCTTTCCTTTCCTTTCCCCAGTTTTCTTCAAACTGTCTTATCTTTTTAATAGTCTCTTCAAGGAGAGAGTTATGTGATGGGGGGCAGGTATTGTTCCCCTTTAGGCTGTTATCTGCTGACTCTCTGCTGTTACCTTCCTCAGGGTTGGATACCCACTCTTTCTCTGTGTAGAACGAGTCAATGGTTCTTTTTGGCTTCTTACACATGATTAAAAAATCTTTTGGAGTCTGTCCCTGGGGTAGGAAATTTTTTATTTCTTTACCAGCTTCCTCCCAGACTGGATGGATGCAGCGGCTCCTGCGCCTGAGCTAAGAGAGATTTCTGGGAGAGAGTTCCCCACCCCCTCCCTGGAAGTGCCTCACAGGTGATCAGCACTGCTGTGCTTTTAGGGCTGCACTATGTGTCCTAGCAGTTTCCCTGAGGTTTGAGACTGAATAGTAAAGGCGACACAAAGCCCAGCCTATGCATCCCGGAGGGGCGTGGATGTCAGCAGCAGGTGACATGGAGAGCCCCTGTGCTCAAACTGGAAGTGTCTGCCCTGAAACCGCGGTCCTTAGTTCAAAGGTTCCGCTTCTCTGGGACTTCTGGGGCTGAGTTTCACAGTCCCCAGCCAAGCCTACTTCTCAATCTCTTAACTACTCCCAGGTGAAAGCTAGGACCGCCTAAGTCGGCCACACCCACAGTGCTGAGATCTGCTGAGTCACCTCCAGGATCAGTGAAGATCTAATCTGTTTTAAAATTTTAAAGTAGCTTGATTTCTCTTCTGAACTGCTGTTTTATAAGCAGAGAAGAGCTACCAGACTCTTCTATCTCAGTGGCTTCTCTGATTCCAGAGCCCTCCTCAGTGCAATCGGAGCACTGTGCCACCACCCAACCATCTGTGCTGGCCTCTTTTTTATTTTTTCCTCCCCTGGGGACTGACCTTTCCTGTTGAAACTCCAAATTCTCTTCAGCTGGTAAGTAGTGCTTCTAGTCCTTGTGGTTTCTTTCAGTCCAGCGCTATTTTTGAGGCTGAATTTATCTAATTGGTTGTGAGGGAATAAGGATGCTCACAGAGTCGCATGTATCTTCTCCACCATCTTCAGAGAAATGCAAATTAAGACATCTCTGAGATACCACTACACACCTGTCATATTGGCTAAGATGACAGGAACAAATAATGATGAATGTTTGAGGGGATGTGGGAAAACTGGGACACTAATACATTGCTGGTGGAGTTGTGAAAGAATCCAGCCATTCTGGAGAGCAATTTGGAACTATGACCAAAAAGTTATCAAACTGTGCATACCTTTTGATCCAGCATTGCTGCTATTGGGCTTATATCCCAAAGAAATACTAAGAAGGGGAAAGGGACTTGTATGTGCCAAAATGTTTGTGGCAGCTCTTTTTGTAGTGGCCAGAAACTGGAAGATGAATGGATGTCCATCAATTTGAGAATAGTTGGGTAAATTATGGTATATGTATGTTATGGAATATTATTGCTCTGTAAGAAATGACCAGCAGGAAGAATAAAAAGAGGTTTGGAGAAACTTGCATGAATTGATGCTGAGTGAAATGAGCAGAACCAGAAGATCACTATACACTTCAACAACAATACTGTATGAAGATATATTCTGATGGAAGTGGATATCTTCAACATAAAGAAGATCCAACTCACTTCCAGTTGATCAATGATGGACAGAAACAACTACACCCAGAGAAGGAACACTGGGAAGTGAATGTAAATTGTTAACAATACTGTCTATCTACCCAGGTTACTTATACCTTCGGAATCTAATACTTAATGTGCAACAAGAAAATGGTATTTACACACATTATATCTAGGTTATATTGTAACATATGTAAAATGTATGGGATTTTCTGTCATCAAGGGGAGAGAGTAGAAGGAGGGAGGGGATAATTTGGAAAAATGAAGACAAGGGATAATATTATAAAAATTACTCATGCATATATACTGTGAAAAAATTATAAATTAAAAAAATAAAAAGAAAATTACAGACCCACCAACTTATCAACAAGATAATATACACTATGAGCAAGTGGGATTTACACCAGGAATGCAGGGCAAGTTTAATATTAGGGAAATTATTGCCATAATTGACCATATCAATAATAAGAATAAACAAAAATAATATGATAATCTCAATACATAAATAAAAAGCTTTTGAATAATACAAGACCCATTCCTATTAAAAACACTAGAGAATATAGGAATAAAGGGAGCTCTCCTTTAAATAATAAGCAGTATCTATCTAAAACCTACAGCAAATATTTTTTTATATATATATAATGGACAAAAGCTGAATGCATTCCCAAAAAGATCAGGGATGAAAAAATGATGTGCATCATCACTACTATTATTCAATATTGCACTAAAAATTGTGACTTTAGCAACAAGAAAAGAAAAAGAAATCAAAGGAATTAGAATAGGCAAAGAAGAGATAAAACCATTATTCTTTGCAGATCATGTTGATGTACTTAATGTATCATAGAAAAGCATCCAAAATCCTTTTTGAAATAATCAATAGCTTTAGCAAAGTTGTAGAATATAAAATAAACTCACAAAAACTAATCACCATTACAATATGTTGCTGACAAACCCCACTAGCAAGAGACAAAAATTGAAATTCCATTAAAAAAAAAAACACTGTAGCCAAAATAAAATATTTGGGTGTTTATCTGCCAAAACAAATCCAGGAAGTGTATGAACACAATTACAAAATCCTTCTCACACAAATAAAGACAGATCCTTGAATCAAAACAATTGGGAAATATAAATTGCTCATAGGTAGCCTGAGATAATAAAATAAAAATGACAATTTTGCTTAAATTGATCTTCTTGTTCAGTGACATACAAATCAAACTGCCAAAATTTATTTTATAGAGCTAGAAGTAATAATAAATTGCAGCTGGAAGAAATTTCCCACGTCCAGATGGATTTAAAATGAATTCTACCAATATTTAAGGAACAAATAATATTATACTATATAAATTATTTTTAAAAATAAAGAAGGAAACATACCAAATACCTTTTATAAATTAAATATGATTTTGAAATCTAAGCCAGGGAGAGCAAAAACAGAAAGAAAACTATTGATCAATTTATGTAAGGAATATTGATGTAAAAAAAGCTAAAATCATTATAATGAAGCTAAAGCAATTTATCACAGATACTATGACTTAGTGTATTTGTATAAGAATAAAAGTCTGGTTAAATATTATAAAAAAGTATGAAATTTAATAGCTGTAATAATAGCAAAAAATTAGATGTTTAAATAAATAGAAACATAACAAGTATTTTATAAAATATAATACCAATTGCTATTAAAAACACTTGAAAGCAATGAAATTGATTGCCTTTATTTTTTATTTTAATATTTTCCTCAATTATTTATAAGTATAAAATTTAATACTTTTTTATTTATAATTTTGAGTTCTAAATTCTGTCTTTTCTTCTACTTCCTAACCTACTACTTTTCACATATTACAAAGCAGTCATGATCCAAAAAAAAAAAAAAAAATATGCTGTTGGCTGAGACAAATAGTGGTAGATCAATGGAATAGCTTACATATACAATACAAGATAGTAAATGTTGTTGTTGCTTGTCCTGCATTCTCAAAGAGGACCATGACATTAAGCAACTGATTCCATAACATGTAAATGCATAGGATTTAAGTGAGGGAGCACTGTGTGTAAAGTCATCAGCCTCTGTCCTCCAGATGGCAAGTTATAGATCAGGATAAGTGAAGATGGCTCTACACAACAGTCAATGACTATTGTAAATTGTTGTCTGAGGAATCCAAAGATCCAAAATCTGGAAATAAGAACTCATCATTTGTTAAAAATTCCTGGAAAATTGTAAAGTAACCACAGGCAACATTACACATTATAGTCAAAATCCTTTAGACATAAATTTCAATATAAGTAAATCCTGGTGACCAAGGAAAATTTTATGTGTCAGATCTACATATAAGGAGAAAATTTGTCACCAAGAAAAGATAGTGGATCACAGGAAGTAAATTTGATAATTTTTCATGATTTCATGGAATTAAAAAAACCTTTGCATAAACAAAATCAATGCAATCAAAATTAAAAGAAAAGCAGAGAACTAGGGGAAATTTTTAAATCAAGTTTCTCTGATAAAGGCTTCATATCTTAAATATGTAGGGATTTAAGACAGATTTATAAGAATAAATTGTTAAATTGTCAAAGAATCAACATATATTTTCCAGAAGAAGAAATTCTTAATCAGTATTGGTTACAAGAATAAAATTAAAACAACTCTAAAATACTAATTTGTACCTATCAGATAGGCTAATATGATAAAAAAGGGGGAAAATGACAAATTATGGAGAATATATGAAAAATATATACATATTGGAATTTTGAACTGGTTTAACCACTCTGAGGAACAATTTGTAGCTATGCCCAAAAAAGGAAAACTGTAAATCCTTTGAATCAGTAATACTATCACTAGGTGTCTATCCCAAAGGAGTTAAAGAAAAATTAACAAAATGTATATATACAAAAATAGTTACTGTTGATTTTTTTGTGGTGGCAAAGATGTGAATATTTTAAGGATGCCTATCAATTCGGGAATGTTTGAATATATTGTCATAAATGATTATGATGAAATACTATTGTGCTAAAAGAGATTATGATCAGGATAATTTCAGGATGGAAAGACTTCCATGAAATGACACAAAGTGAGATAAAAAGTACCAAGAGAACATTGTACATTCTTCTTCATTGGTGGTAAGATTACCCTTTTCATTTTTGGAACTAGTAATTTGTTTTCTTCTTTCTTTTTCTAATTAAGTTAACCAAAGGTTTTTCTATTTTGTTAGATTTTTGAATATATATATATATATATATATATATATATATATATATATATATATATATATGTAACCAGCTCTTAGTTTTATTAATTAGGTCAATAGTTTCTTTTATTTTCATTTTTATTAGTATCTCCTTTGATATTCTCTTTCTCAATTTTATTTATCTAATCATCTAGAGATATACAATTTTCCCTAAAAACTGGTTTTGGCTGCATCCCTTAAGTTTTGGTAGATTTTCTCATTGATATTTTCTTGGATGAAATTATGGATTGTTTTTGTGATTTGTTGTTTGATCCACTTATTCTATAGGATAAGATGATATTTGGAACATATATATTGGAACATATAATTTTTAGTTTATTTTTTCCTAACCCTTTCTTACATGTAAGTTTTATTTCACAAAGATACATTCCTTTCATTTTTTTTTTTTTTTTTAGTTTTTCCAATGTCTTTCATTTGATTTTTAATTTTTTTTTAAAATTCTTCTGGTCAGGGAGCCATTTCATGCTACTTTTGGGGTAAAAGCTTTTTCTTTTTTTTTTTTTAATTAAAGTATCCTCCTCTGAAGATGAATGTTGATCTTCCCTGTTACTATAATATGTTTCAATGTTGGTTCTTCTTTGCTGGTTAGTTTTGGAAAATATTGAATGGGGATAGAAAAACTTATACTAGGAGGAGGATTCTGGGAAGATGGTGTAATAGGTTGGTAAATTTCAAGATCTCCAGATTTCCCCCACAAATAGGATAATAGACTAGTGAAAAATCAAGAAGATTTGGCACAGAACAGAGGTTCTTCTGATACAACCCAAGAAGATCTGAAGAAAGACCTTGGCTGGGGATTAAACTGTCTGAAGTGCAAATACCTCTGGGTTAGCTCCCCAGAGACATCAAGTAGGAACCCTGGAACTTGGTAGGTGTGACTAGAGTGTCAGCAGGAACCACTGAGACTTTCACATCCTGTTTGCCTACTCAGGGTTTGAGTTTGGGAAAACTGAGTGAACCTCAGCTTATTAGAAATTCCAGACCCAGCTGTGCTGCAGAGATGCAGCCCTGAATGAAAATTAACCAGCAGTGGCTGAGTGCAGAAGCAGCAAGGCAGGAAAGTTTCTGGATGCATGCATTTTTAGGAAGGGGGAGCTCTTAGTTTGAGGTTCCTGTTCAGAGGGGAGAGCTGAAGGAAAGCTTAACCACCCCCAACACCCCACGATTAGAAATACTTATTAATTTCCTTCTTTATCTCTTTTAAATAGACCTGCTTTGCTTTTGCTTGATCTGAGATCAGGATCATTATCCTTGCTTTTTTCTACTTCAACTGAAACATAATATATTCTGCTATAGCTTTTTACCTTTACTATTTATGTATCTCTGTTTCAAATGTGTTTCATATATACAACATATTGTAGTATTCTAGCTTTTAATTAAGTCTTTTAACTGCTTCTTTTATGGGAAAATTTATCCCATTCCCGTTCCCATTCACAGTCAAGATTGCTAATTCTGTAGGAAATATATTTTCAGTGACAAAAAATATAAGAGAACAAATAAATACTTATTACTTTTCTAGTGCTCACAGAGTATTATCTTGGGAATACTAGAGGGAAATAAAAAGATTAGAAAAAAATAATTTCTCTAAAATTATTTCCATTCTAATAACAATGATTAATAATAATGTTCTCTAATATTTCCAGAACAACAGAGATGATAAACAATCTATATTATTGTTTAAAATAATGTGAGATATATTACAAAACTAAGTTCTATGTGAGGTGTAAAACGGCAAAGTCATTTCCAAGATGATATGGGAGGATGAGGAAATGCTTTTTAATGAAGTATCATTCAAGTTATGACTTTTAAAAGTTTGAGCTAGAATTCTACAAGTAAAAAATCAAAAGGGAAACCTTAAGTAGGAAAAACAAATAACTCTTGAGCAAGGCATGGAGATATAACATCACAGTGCATATTTATAAATAAAACAATATTTAGCTAGTATCAATATAAAAGGGAATAATAAATAATTTTAGAAAAGTAGAGTTTTTAAATATAGTAAATTATTAAATTTTCAATTATATTTGGCATTAACCATCTTACTCTCCCCATTCTTTATTTTTTAACACATTTAATTTATTAGTTTGTTATATAAATGAATAATAAAAATAAATGACATTTCAATACTTGTTCATCACTGGAATATACATCTATGTGTGTGTATGCAGAGATAACTATAAATCAATAATTGTATATTATAAATACATATATGATACATATATGTGCATATATATATATCAAAGATAAGTAGATAGACATAAAAGAAAGGAAATTTTATAAAAAATATTAACCATGATAGTCTTTCAAGTTTAGTCCAAGTATTTCAATTAAATTGTTAGAATGAGATACTACAAGGTTTCTCCCATTAATTGATTAGGACAATATATGGAGGGAAAGATTACATTTCAATGGACATTGAAAACTGTCTATATGGGTAAATACATTGGAAAATTAAAATAATTATCTGGAAAGGAATTTCCTCTAAGCACTGTTCTACCACACTCATTTTCCTCAAATATGCATATCATTCAAGGCATAAAATTGTCCACCCCTGGGAAACTCTGGGCTCCTACGGTCCTTTAACCAGCAGTTTTTCACTCTCCTATCTCTAGGCAGAAAGTGTTTCAAAAACATTTGTGCAACATTCTTTTTGTAATCTATCCCTTCCTGCAGTTTGAGTGTTCTATCATGTAGACTGCCTCCCCTCTCAAACCCAATATTTCAAAGACTCCACCAAATGACTAAATAAATAATAAATTAAAAATAATTTAGTCTGTTATTTTTATAGACAAGTTCTATACTAATATCCAGCAGAAACCTACTATTCTATTGATCTACCTAGACTCACCACCAGAGTATAGAACTTACACTGTAATTATAGTCAAGCATCTCTGTTCCAAAAGATTACACATTGTCCTGAATTGCAATTCTTTGATCCTCAATAAATGTCTCATTTTACTTGCTACTCACTTAGTCTGAGGGTTTTCTATTTGTTTGTTCATATGATGTTTAATAAATGTACCTGAAGTTCAACAGCAATTTTTAGCGTGAGTGTGTGTGTACCTGTGTATGTGTTTGCTTATAGATACTTTAGCACAGTACCTGGCTTATAATAGAAGCTTAGCAAATACTCATATTCCTTCCTTTCCCAAAATAATGCTTTTAAATGCAAAAGTAAATGAATGAATGAAAAAACAAAAATTGTATAGTTTTGCAAAGAAAAACAATAATACTGAAATACAGTGATCAACATTATCACAGTACAAGATCATGGACTCTAGATAAAGAACTTTGGAAAATCCATCTACTTTTATTTTAAAGATAGCAAATTTGGGGATCTAAAGTAACTATTTTACTTACTACCTGAGTCACATAGCTACAAGGGTGAGGTGGGAATAATGTTTTCTAGTCCAGAGTTCTCTCTTCACCATAAAAACATTTTTATGTAGCAATGACTGTGGTCAAAAAATTCTAGAATATACTCTCTTCCATTTGGACAACTTATTTCAAGGGTTTTGAGAAGTATTCTATAGCACTACTTCAATAACTTAATACTATTTCATATAATTTGTGATAGTTAATTATAATTAAAGATTGTAGTTTTGTTCAGGATGTCTTCAATATAACCTGTCATATATTAGTTCTGCCAAAATTTTGTTTAGGCCTTATTTGAAAAAGAAGAAGGATGAGGATGAGGAAGAGGAGGAAAAGAAGAAGACAAGGAGGAGGAGAAGAGGAGAAGGAGGAGGAAAGAGAAAAATAAGGAAGGAAGAAAAATTAAAAGGAGCAAAGAAAATAATTTTTAAGAAGGAGGAAAAACAAATTGTATTAACACAGGAAAAAATTACTGGATACTCTAAGTGTCTGGTACCCTATGGGGATGTGAATTGTGATAGCTGACTAGCTTATAAATGCTTTGGTTATGACATCCTTTCAAACATAAGGTTAACTTTTCTTATTGCTTTAATAATCTTAATATTTATGAATTTCAAAATGCCAGATTATATACATTTTGTGCAATTCAAATCCCATTTTACATATCTATATCTATGTATTATGCATGTTTGTGTTTAAAAAATTAAAACCATGTGGAGCAATTTCAGTGACCATGCATCATATGTTTCGCTAATTTTTCTTAGGGGATAATACACTACAAATGTATCTCTATGAAAACAGTTAAGATAACATTAGAAAATCATTAAATCAGTTTATTCCTCTCCATTCTTTTTCAAATAAATAAACTAAAATTGACAGCTATATCTCCAATCTCTAATTTTTCCTCTCAAAATTATTATAATCTTAATACTTCTCACTAACTTTGACTAGAAATGTTAATTTTTGTAAACCAACATTTTAGACTATATTACAAACATTTCTGTGTCTTGCAAGAGCTCTAGGACTTACCCTGGTAACTCAGCCTCAAAAGTCCTGCAGATCTATTTATCTTTTATCAACTTTAAGTTTAGCAGTTGTGGTAGGAGATATCACCCTGTAAAACACTTTATTTTTTAGCACATTAGCTATATTCCTTTTGAAATTTCTATTCCCCATCCTCTTTTATTTATCTACCAAGAGGCAGAAACAAAAGCCATATTTAAGTATATACTATTGAGGGAAGGAAAGGAAAGAGGAGGGGAAAGGGGAAGGAGAGGGAGGGAAGACTGAAGAAAGAAAAGAGGAAGGGTGAAAGGGTGACAAGGGAAAAGGAGAAAGGGGGGAAAGAAAACAGAAAAAGAGATGTAAAAGAAAAAAAAGGAAAGAAACAAGGAAAAGAGGAAAAGGAAAGGAGAAAAGACAAAAAGTTAAAGGGAAAAAAGAAAAATGGGAAAGGATGAAAAGGAAGAAGGAGGAAGGAGGAATAGAGGAAGAGAAGAGGGGGAGAGTAAGTAGAAGAATAACAAAAGTCACAACTGTGAGTTCCTAGATGATAAGGCTTGATGTCTGAAGTCTTCTGTTGAGATTTATCTCCCCAGTTTGAAGTCATATTTCTGATGAGGATTCAATAACTTCAACATGACCTGGAACTTCTCTTTCCTGAACATTTTATTTGGCCAATTCATTTGAGGTGAAGTTTCAGCAGTTTAGAGATTTTTTGAAAGACTTTTGAACATAAATTGGTGTTCCCAAATCTCGCATGTTCATGGTTGTTCTCATCTCCTGGGCTTTTCCAAAGAGGATGATCCCTTTGAGTGTGTCTTATGATAACATGATAATAATGGATCTTTCCTTCTGGATACTGAGCTGTTTTTCAGGTGAGAAGCAAGATGATGGTCTTTGGTTTAGGAGGTAAAGGTGGTAGCAAATTCAAGAGGTTATTTGTCATAACTAAATTCAGCTGCTGTAAGAAATGAGTTTGCTTTGTTGCTACTATTGTAGCCACAGCTGTTGTTGTCTGTACTAATATATCCTTTGGGTGATCTGTAAATCAGATGTTTCTTGATAATTCATCTAACCGCTCCAAGCTGTGTCTCAGGCAAAGATCTGTTGAATTGCCAGAAATTCAAGATGCTTCTCAACTTCTTCACAGATACCCCTCAAAAACAGTTATTTCTTTTTAAAGTGTTTCATTAATGGAGTTTGAAATTACCACATTTACAAGAGTAAAAAAGTTTAACTACAAATTAAAGAAGAAATTAAATTAGTTCCATTTGACCATGCCATCTCAACAACAACCACACATACACACAAATGATGTATAATATTAGGTGCAGCTCATTCATTATATTCATTCATTCATTCATTCACTAAGCATTCATAGTAATACTTGTTAATAGTTATATAGTGATTTAAGGTTTATTCCCACAATGACCCTAACACAACTTGTCCAGGTTGACAAATCTAGGAATTCTCTATCTGGATTTTAACTCACATCTTTCTGACACCAGGCCTAGCACTATATTAATAACATAATCTAAATCTATATTTAGATATTTAATTATTACTTATATATGCCATTATACTAACAAATTAAAAAAAAATCTAGATTCTCTAACCTCATATTTGTCTAAAAAATGACACTTTTTTCCAAGCAAAGTATCAAGAGGTGGATATGTTGCCATGGTAACTTTTAAAATCACAAAAGAAAAATATTTTTTTACATGATGAGTTCATTGAAAAAACTCAAAGGAACATATTTGAGACATAAATATCTCAAAGTTAGACTTTAAGTATAAAAAAATTATTCTAGATTTCTAAAAATAATTATTATAAGTATATAATAACAATATACACATTGAATAGAGCAGTGTACTTAGAGTTAACAAGTTCTGAGTTCAAATCTAACCTGAGGTACTTATACCCTACGTGACTCTGGGTAAGTTACTTAACTTAACTTGTATTTGCTTCAATTTCCTCATAATAAAATAGGCACAATGATAGTATTTACCTTCCTGGATTGTTGTAAGGATCAAATGAGATAATAATAGTAAAGCACTTAGCACAATGCCTGGCTGTTAGTAAGTACTTTATAAATGCTAGCTCTCTGTATACATTAGCTATATGCCTAACCTCAGTCTGCCTAAGTTTCCTGAACTTTAAAATGGAAATAAAAATAGCACTTACCTCCTAGAACTGTGAGGTAAAACATTATTTGGAAAAGCTTTGCAAAATTTAAACTGAGCTATAAAGCTACCTATTAGCATTTTAATAATAATAATAATAATCATAACTGGCATTTATATAGCATGTTCCCTTACATGTTATTTCATTAATTTTCATAACAATTCTGAGTAGGTGCTATTATTATGCTAAATTAAAAAATAAAGACTTTGAGGTTGAGAATGTTCAATGTCAGATCACTAGTAAGTGTCTGAGGCAGGATTGGACTCTAGCACTCTATCTTCAATCATTTACCGTAAAAATAAACCCTCAATTTTACATAATATATATATATATGTATATATATACATATATATGTATATATATATATATATACATATATATATACATATATATGTATATATATATATACATATATTTCAGAAAGGTCTGACTATATGCATAGACACCACATTTAATGAAAAGGCAGTACTAAAATTCAGATATTACCTGAATAACATATAAGCCATTAGTTCATAAATACCTTAATGAAAATTAATTTATCAGTTTCTCAGAGGATGAGCACTGGAATGAACTAGAAATTCAAATGCCTGAAATAGTCCCATCCCATACTTCCTATTTGTGTGCCTTTACCCTCTAGGGACTCCAGAGTTCCCCTCTAAATAAATAAATAAATAAAAACAAATGAACAAACAAATAAATTAATTAATGAATAGATGAATAGATATAGATAGATAACCTTTTCTTTCTAAAATTTTGGTTGGGGTGTGTGTGAGAGAGAGAGAGAGCAAGAGACAGAGAGACAGAGACACAGAGAGACACAGAGACAGAGAAAGAGAGAAAAATAGAGATACAGAGAGTTGCAGAGACAGAGACACAGAGACAGAGAAATTACAGCCTTTGAAAGGGAAAGATTAAAACCATTATTTCTCATAGTAGAAAGGGTAAGAAAGGAAAAAGTGGTAATATGAACCAAATTGTTGTAGATAGTCTGGATTTCTAGCTAACCCTATTGAGATAGGTACAGTATATATATATATATATATATATATATATATATATATATATATATTAACATTTAAATTTTAGCATTTTAAAATATATTTGTTAAATTATCTTACTTTGCATTAACAATTTTAAATCGCATAATACAGATGGGATGCTAGTGTAAAAAGAACAAAACAAACTGATAATACACTTTTTCTACCAGCACATATACTGTACTATTAATTCCTTCAGTTACTTTTAGATAAATCTGCAAAGCAGAGCAGCAAATGCTTCCTTGATGCATAATGTAGAGCTATTCTGACAACACCATCCTATGCCTAGTGGGGCAGGAATCAACTTGGCAATATATTTTGAGAATGGTGGCTGTATTAAGCATTAAACCATTTCAAACAACAGAAGACAGTGTGGGGGGAAAAGAAGTATGAGTTCACTTTGTTCTTCAGTGTGTCATACAGAATACTATAGAAATCTTTTAAATATATGATTACAAACTATGTGCAAAATTTTTAAAAGGTTGCAAATTATATTTGGCTTCAAAATCTGCACATATTACCATCCTAGCCACCAAAAAGTAAAAGAAAGAAAGAAAAACATGTTACAAAGTTGTAAATGCTGTGTTGTTCTATGACATTTTTTTTCTTTTTCTTTCTTTTTTTTTAAGATTGACCCTATGATTTCATTTCATTTAGTAATAAAGCATTAGCGACTTTTTCTTTTCTTTTTCTTTTTTTTTCTTTCTTTCTTTTTAAACACTAAAGACTTTAAACACTTTATTTAGAAGAGTGACTTGGAAAGTTAATGTGATCTGTCCAGGGCCATATGTATCCAGCAAACACTAAAGCCCAAGTTTCCTCACTTCAAGGCCACCTTTCCACTCACCGTGTCAAAATAAGTCTCATGAATTATTGTTAGGCTGGGAAAATAAATTCTGATTTCTCATAAATAATATTCTTGGTAAGAGAAGAATAGCATATTAGATAGTGATAGAGAAAAGATAACAGATAGGAACAGAGACAGAAAAAGGGAGATAAAGATGGGAGAAAATGTTCATCTATTTCAAAATGTTGCTTAAGGCTAGAGGAAGTAATAATTAAATATTTATCTTATGTCTTATTCTGTTAAAGTGATACAAAAGCAGAAAGATACTTCTTTCTGAGGAAGACATAGACTGAAAAATAAGTATGAGCCTGCCCTCACCTAAAGAGACTATTCATGAAAAACTCCTTGAGATAATGTATGATGGTTACAACCCTTTCTGTAGTATTCTTCTATTAACAGACTAGGCAGAACCTGTAAAAGACTAAGTTTAATTAGAACCATATGTTAAAGTAAATAATCAGGAAAAAAAACAACAACAACTTAATAGAATTATGTTCATAGGTATAAAATATACCAATGGACATGATTTGCCACATACATAAGTAGATGAAAGAATAAATTACTATAAAATGCATGTGTTGAGATGGGAAAAGGATTGAGTTTAATTTCTATATCTTTTAGAGATAGAATATATTTGGAATAGGACTGGAAGTGCAAATGCCATAAACCTAGCCCTATCACTGATACTTAACATTAGTGTGGCCATGATCCATGACTACAATATTCTTTATGTTTGCTTAGGGTTGTTTTTTTGTTTGTTTGTTTGTTTTTGTTTGTTTGTTTTTTTTCCCTGAGGCAATTGGGGTTAAGTGACTTGTCCAGGGTCACATGGCCACACAGCTAGGAAGTGGTTAAGTATCTGAGGCCAGATTTGAACTCAGGTCCTCCTGACTTCCAGGCTAGTGCTCTATCCATTGTACCACCTAGCTGCCCCATGTTTACTCAGTCTTCATGAGGAAATCTCCCACAGTCCTGTGCCCTGGGATTTTGATTTTTTTGTCCTTCTACACCTCCCTCTGCTGTTTGAGTATATCTTCCTATAACACTTTTCTATGGCTCTTCAGGTTTCAATACAGTTCAGGCTCTACTCTGTTCCAATTCCAATGAACCCTTGGGCTGTCTGAGTTACTTTCTTTACTGTGAGACTGCTTAAGCCACAAGCCTCAGGCTAGTGAAAACATCTTAATTTGTGCCCTTGGACAACTGTACTCTCCTGACCAGATGAACCCTAAAACAGTAAGAACCCTTACAGGATAGTAAAAGGGTTTTTTGTTTAAAGGAATAAGTCCAAGTTTTCATCAGGTTCTTTTAAGCTTCAGTTATTATTTATCTGATAAACTCGTGTATATAGTTCTACTGGACATATCTATATAGGAATTATCACTGTCTAAAACTGAGAGCCCTACCCCTGTTTTTTCAATCTTTATCTTTCAATGTAATTTTTTCCCTCAAATTCTCTTTCCTCAAGTCCATCCCATAAAACAAAATCTTCTTACAAGTTTTTAGTTTCTTAATGTTTAGGATAGATATTTATATATTTCCTGGCAAATTGGAAATGTTTTGTATTTTGAAGATGTTCACAACAAATCAGTTAATCAATAAACTTTCTTTACTCTGTATTTGGCACTATGTGAAACACTTCAATAGAATGACTCTTCAGATATGGATCGTATGTTTTTATTATACCAGATGAATTTTCTAGTATAGAAAGACAAACATGAGAGGAGAAAAAAAAAGTATTTTCCTCCATAAAATGGCAACAGTAAAATTGTACCAGCTTTAGCTCTTCTGTTTGCATTATTTTCTTCATTTAAAAAAAATGGTACTCCTAGTTGCACCTAATACACAGAGTTATTGTGAGGATCAAAATAAATTACATAGATTAAAAAAGTTATACACATAGATGTGGATACATGTTTATGTATTTATATTTATATACACTAATACATATTATACACATATTTCATATCGTATATGTGAATTATGTATATATTATATACATATGTGCAATATATGCATGTGCACATATATATGTATGTATGCATATTTATTTTCTATCTACATATATATATATATATATATATATATATATATATATATATATATATATATATATATATATATATATATATATATATGTGTGTGTGTGTGTGTGTATAAAGAAAGAGGGGGGGAACTTAGCATGCTTGGTTCAGACTGATAAAGTGGTTCATGATACAAGAAAAGGCTAAGAATCCCTCCTCTAAATTATAAAACCAAGAGAATAAGGTCTTTAGGAAAGTCTTCTGCAATTTCCTTCTCACTTGTAGAAATACCCATTGTACTCCTAAAAAGTCAGAACCTCTCAGAGTTTCTCTGAGCTTGAGCTTCAACATTTTAAACTAGTGTCCATTCATGCAAATTACCTTGAATCTTTTCAAGAAACAGAATTTGAGAAGCACAAGTTGTTGGATTCTTTCAACAAAGCTTTTCTCCTCTTATATAATCATTACATTAAAAATCAAGCTGTCTGACATAAGATAAAACTAAAACAGCAAAGACAGTTATAGAAAACTAGAAAAAATTCTACAGAAGTCAATAATGCTAATCAATATAAACTCCTTCATAGACATGCTCCGAATGCTGGACACCCTTGGTTTACATTATGTTTGACAACATTGGATGGGTTAGTCTTACCACTGAAAGATACTTGTCACCATTGGAAGGACTAACTACACTAAGTTGCTGCTTGATTCACACTTTCACTGATTTTGTGTCCCTATTTCTTTTCGCTCCAAGTTGACAGTGGCAAATGTAGGCAAGTGACTTCACTATTTCAGACTGAAGGAAAAAGAAAGCTAGATATGTAATTATTCATGTTTTTAGGGAGTGGTTTAGCCTTGAGAAAGGAACTTGTTTTTGAAAACAGAACCAAAACATATTCTAAATATTTAATTCAAAACCTTCCATGACAGACATTCTATCAATGCTGTCAAGATTATCATAATGAATATATTTGAATTTCCTCTGTATTTCCTTTCACCTCAGCATGAAAAAAGCATGAATAATTAGAAGCATGACCAAAAGTGGAGGTAACTGAAAAATGATGCTTAAATAGTCCTAAAGACTGCTCAAATGAGAAGAATAACAGTCAGCTAGAACAAACTATATTTGCACAGGAAAAATTACCAATAATTGCTTTAAATGTAAGCTTTTGCTGAAGACTATATTGAATACTAGTTGTTAATATTTTACAACTATGTATTAATTTCCTTTCGTAAAAAATATATTTAATTTTCTTAAAAAAGACTTCCATGAGAGTAAAAATATATTTAACATTTCTATTATTCTTTTATTTTTCTATTTCATTTTCAGTAGACTTAATAACTCATAATTAGCATTGTTAAGGACCTTAAAATGAGAAGAATACTTTTCCAGTTAAAAAATGAAGGCACCCACAATTGTAGGGACATTTGAAAAACCCTAATACAGTGCATTCTTTCTTGTGTTAGGCTAATTTTATTAACTGTACTTTCAAACTGCTTGCGGAAAAAGTAACCCAGGTACATATATCTCAATGATAGGACCCAATTGTCTGTAATTTAGGACTTCACTTCTTGTCCTAAATAAAATTTAATACAGAACCCTAAAATTCTGAGTCATTTTATAATCCTTTTTAAAGTTCCTAATTTGTTCCATATTTCATTTAGTGGGATATATAACCCAGTATAAATTCAAATAAAATGTGAACACACCTAGCCATCTTCCTTAACAGGAAGCTTCTCAATGTGGAAAACTTATTTAATGTGCTGATTTTACAACCAGTATTTACTAACATTCAGACTTGTAAAACTGTCACCTAGAGGATTTTTTTTAGAGAGGTTCTTTTTTGGTATTTTTTTTAACCATATGGCCTTCTAATCTCAAGGTATATAAAATGCTACTTAATAGAATTGTCTTATATAGATTCAGTATATATCTAAAAGTATAAAATAACCCAAATATAAAGTTGAATTTATTGAACTTTTAAATAAGATATTCTTAAAGTCATATGAAAAGAGATACGTTCCTTTCTATCTGGAAATGTTCATTTTTTTGTATTATTTATTAAGAAAATAAAGAGAGATCTCTATGTATGTATTTACCTATGAGATATTGTGGCATGCCAGATAAAGCACTTGACTAAGGCTCAAGAAAACTTGGATTTGAATCCTGTTTTGCGTACTTACTGGCATACAGCCATACACAATTTAAGCTGTTTAACCCAATGGTGTCAAATTCAAATAGAAATAGGGCCATGAATCCACACATACTTTTAAAATATATTAATGTATTTTACGTGTATTTAAATAGTTCTCAATTATATTTAATATATGTTCATGTTGGCCCCATTATGACTGTTGGCCATGTGTTTGACATGACTGGCTTAACTTCCTTGAATATCAATTTCCTTATTTGTTAAAAAAAAAAAAAAAAAAAAAAGGATTTGGCCTAGATTGTCTCTAAGTTTTCTTCTAACTCTGTGATCCTGTAAAATAATACATAAAAACTTTGAAGGAATAATAGAGGATCACGTGACCTCAGCTAACTAGAATTAGAAACATAAGATCATGTTCTCAAGTGCACTGCAATTTTCACTAAGTATAATAGGGGAATTTACTCAAAGAACTCCTTATTTAATAGTTTTACATAGATTAAAACCTAGTAACAACTAGGGAAAATTGGTCATACAAAGAATTGGCCAATTAATATTCTTTAAAATTTTTTTTCTATTTTTTTATTGCCAAATTTATTGTTGGAATTGGAAGAACATCAAAGTTTTAGTTGGCATCTCCATCACCCTAAGTGAAGTCAATGATTAAGAAAAAGAAATGAAGGGAAAGGAAGGGAAGGGAAGGGAAGGGAAGGAAAGGAAAAGGAAAGGGAAAGGAAGGGAAGGGAAGGGAAGGGAAGGGAAGGGAAGGGAAGGGAAGGGACACCATTGAAACTACTTTAGAAAGGCTTTCTTAATATCATAATCTCATCTATTACAGGAAAGGTATATGAATTCCTTAACAAAGAGGGACAGTATTTAGTGCTACCATCAGACAGCTATATGATAGTTACAACTATAGTTATAAACCAGAAACTTATATGATTTTTCCAGAGGAAAATTGTCTGAATTTCCATGGTAGTCAAAAAGCATATGAATGGCTTGGTCTAGTGAGATTGAATGGCCTCAGTGATTACTGAGACCTTTCTCTATTTTAACAGCAACATTCCTCACAGTCATAGTTTAGGGCATGGTACAATGCTGGTCAGTGAAGGCAGCATTATCTAATGTCATTATTGATTTATTTAGCTAGTTGGAGATTCTTCACAATGCCAGACTATGGTCTTGATATTGAAGTATGATACCTCAGTTACCTCTGCCCTATCTTTTTTTTTTAATCAAAAAATCCCATCAGCATGCAAGTTCTGTTTATATTTTGTGTCTACCACTTCTCCATTCCTTACCATCACCCTGCTATTTCAGATTTTTATTACCTCTGGATGGTAAACCCCAAGATCATCACTACATTGGATCATTTGGAAACACTATATATATGGAAAAACAATAGATGCTCTCCTATCTCAGTTGAATATTTTATTGATTTAAGTAATCCACTTTGCCTTTGTTTCATTATCTATCAGAATGAAATTGTAGAAAGAGCACTGAGTCAAGAAGTTTAGGATTTTACCAGTTATATGAACTGGTAAAATTACTTATATACTCTGATCTTCAGGCTTCTTATTTGTAAAATAAAGACAATATAACACAAAGATAATAACAATTATCTATATCATATTTTCTGAAAAAAAGTTTATAAACTATAACAGAATATAAAAATGTGAACTATTATTAATATAGTACCTGAATCTACTGTCATATACAAAGGGCTTTTAGAAAACAATCCCAGTCTTCAGCTTTTCATAGATCCACTTCTAGTCAAAGTTATGGTTCATAAATACTCACACCAATGTTTACAAATAAACCAGAGGATATAATTAATGCCATCTTTCCAGAAAAGTGCTCTATTTCAACTCAGGAAAAATTTTTGTTTACTGTCAACTATTGACATGTTTTTGCAACCAAATTTGGTCAAATCTTAACCTCAGTCTTCTCATCTTTAAAATGGAAGCAATATCTAAAGTATTTTATCTTCACAGGAAATTTATAAGAATCAAAATTAAATGTGTATTCATAAAAACTTTTATAAATCTTAAGTCATATAATAAAATACATATTGAATGTGTAATATAGGTCAGTTATGATCATTATTATCATTATTCCTCTTGAAAAATGTAAATCCTTTTAAAGTACATATTTTGTCACTCATTTTGTGACAGACAATTAAATATGATATTGGCAAGTGAAACAGATTTAGAATAAAAAAAACTGAGTTCAAATCCATTTCTTAATACAAACCATCTGTGGACAAGCCATTTAACCTTCCTCAGCCTCATTTTCCTCACTTGGAAGATGAAAATAAGTGTTGTACTTGCTTTGAATATCAAATTAGAAAAAAAATAATAAAACACTTTGGAAAATTTGACATAACATATTGTTAGTTATTACCATAACCAGAAATACCTAAGGGATAATCTGCAAATAACAGCAGCTTCAGTAAATACGGATGAATGAACCATTGAGTCAATGAAAGATAATACAATATAAGGGAGACAGTACAGTATTCAGAGAGTACAGAACCTGGGGCTGTGTTTCAATTCTTAGATTTCCTTCCAATAAAACTTTGGGCAAAACATTTAAACTCTGCAAGACTCCCATCAATACTGTGAGGCTTGTGGACTAACTGATCTTTAAGGTCTATTCTAGCTCTAAATCCTATTTTCCTAGTGAGTAAATGAGTAGAATAACTTCATGCAATGAAAACACCTGATTCTTTAGGCAGGTTCTTCATCCAAGAACTGTAAGAGATATCAGAGAATGCACCGAATGGGATATTGTAGAATTTTAGACTCCTGTGATTTGCCTACGGCACAGGACCTAATAGTTGCTGATTTTCTTTTGTTTTACTCTAACTTCTTTTTTGCTACATTATGGTCAAAGCTCTTGCAATAAAAAGGAGTTGCTATAAGCCTTCTGAATCACACACTATCAGGGTTTTGCCAGGTTTCTGCCTAGAGACTAACATCAAGAGTAGCTTGTTATCCCTTAAGAGTCACTGGGGATAAGGCTTAAAATGATTTTGTGAAATGACAATACCCTGTAAAGATCTTCGTACACACACACACACACACACACACACACATACACACACACACACACACACACACACACACACACACGGTACATATACACAAATATTCCTCTCCCAAATGATAAATTATAAAAAAGAGGTAGAGAGTTATGTGAGAGTAACAGTTAAAATTCTTAAATTCAAAAGCCTATTCCCCTAGAGCCTCCAAGAGATCAATCCAGCAGGGTAAAGAGAGTAAACTGTGAAATAAGGCAATTTAAGGCTGCTGTAGACAAACTACTTTTATAAAATGGGTGACTGTAGAGCTTGGTACTGTTGTTTTTAAATCTATTCTATTAAATGGAGAGTTTGGAGATAGCCTAGTGTGATTCTCCCATAGTCCTCACACTTTATTTTTAAAGGGCAATTTAATTTTGATGCAACATAAAAGCATATTCTATAAATAGTGTGTCTATATATAAATTTATCAAATTGTCTATTTTTTCATTACTAGCTAATTCTTCATTACTTTGTCTGGCCTCAGTCAACCTGGCCATTTTCTGGTATGTGGCTTTTATGTAAATCAGAAAGTCTATGTTACTGGCATTCTCATATCAGTAAAAAAAATAGTCGCTAGAAATCTATCAGTCCTAAAACCACACTTAAAATAATATTAGCTACTCTTAGTAAGAGATCTTTTAAATTACATTTAATCTAATATTTATTATAGGATTTCCATGTTTAAAATTTATTTTTTTTTGATCGAATTTCAGTGAAGTTTAAAAAAAATGTATTTTTTCCAATTTTAATTTAGACACTTTCTTCAGAGACCAAATGATTTCTCCTTCTACTAAATCTTATTTGGGTAACTGTCTAGCTTCACCAAGCTATTTTCCTCATCCATTTTCATTGCTAAAATGAATGGATTACATTCTGGAAAGGAATTTGGAATTATCCCCCCAAAAAATTATTGAGCTATGAATAACTTTTGACCAAAGAATGCTGCTAGACTTGAACATTAAAATGATTAAGCAAAGAGGTAAAGAATTTATGTGCACAAAAGTACTTAAAGTAGGTCTTTCCATGTTGGATAAAATTGGAAAACAGGGGCTGATGATCACCTATTTGGGAAGGGCTAAAGAAATTTGAGACATTAGAATTTATTGTGCTATAAGATATGCAAAAATGGAAATGTTTACTGGAAAATGTGAAAATGTGAAATAATGCAGTGAAATAAAAATTTGGAGGTTTCAGAAGATTAGTTTATGCAATGATTTCATAGAGAAAAATCTCTGAAAGATTTTACACTTTGTTTAATTCATTAAAAAAAAAAAAAACATTGGTTTAGAAGACTAAAGATTAATCACATCATTTTGCTCTTGCCAGAGATGTAATAGACTTAAAATGCAGAATGAGATGCACTTCTTAAATAAAAGAATAAATGAATGAGCAAATAAATAATGAATTAATTAACTAATGAATAGATAAATAATGAAAGGGCTGGTCTGTATACATCCTAAAGTTTTAAGCTCTAAATCTTATGATCCTACTTGTTTAATGTTAATTTCTGTACCACAATTAAATATGCTGGATATAGTCAACTTTTGACCATAGCATTTGTTCTACTGATCCATGTTAAAAGTATGTATAGAGTTCTCCTCTTTCCTTCCCTCTTTTCATAAATTTCTGATCCATAGCAATTCAAAGAATTATGGTGGAAAGTGTAGTGAATTTGGGCGTCAAAAGATAAACCTCTGAAAACATGTTCTGTCACTTAGTAGTTTTGTTACTCTTAAAAATTCATTTCACTTCTATGACTATTCTCAATTGCAAAATATAAATGGTACTACTTGCATTGTATTTCACATTTTTTTCTCATTCATTATTGAGCTTCTTTTCTTCTCTTTTAGATGCAATCTGCTTCTGATCTCAACAACCATGTTAAATCAATTCAACAAAAATTGATTAAACATCAGTTAGGTTCCAGACACTGTCTTAAGTGCCAAAGCTTCTCTTACCAAAATTACCAATGAATGAGAAATAATAAGAAAAATTTTCTGGAAAGAGAAAATAGATCTAAAATATAAAAAGAATTAAGTGGAAAAGTATGAAGAGGAATACCTAGCAATAAATGACCTCAAATAATACTATAAAGTCATAATCATTAAACATTTTGGTAATGTGGATGGCATTTTCTAACTCAAGTCTATATTGTCTTGGATGACTATTGCTGAGAAGAGCTAAGTCTATCATAGTTGATTCTCACATAATCTTGCTGTTACTGTATACAGTGTTCTGGTTCTTTTCACTTCATTTAGCATGAATTCATAAATTTTTCCAGGATTTTTTTGAAATCAACATGCTCATTATTTTTTATAGAACAATATAGATTAAAGTATAAACATTTTACTGTTTTTGTTTACTATTTTTTCTCATTGTTTTCCCTTTTATTCTGATTTTTCTTTTGTATATGACTAATAAGAAAATATATTTAAATGATTATACATGTAAATGTATACCATTTGCTTACTGTCTTTGAAAGGGGGGGAGAAGTAAAGAAGGGAAAGAGAAAAAATTTGTAACTAAAAATCTTACAAAAAATGTAGAACACTCCTCTCAAATTAGCTAAGAAGACAGGAAAAGATAAAAATGAATGTTGGTGGGTAAACTGGGACACTGATGCATTGTTGCTGGAGTTGTAAAATAATCCAACCATTCTGGAGAGCAATTTGGAACTATACTAAAAAGTTATCTAGCTGTACAAACCGTTTGATCCATCAGTGTTACTACTGATCTTATATCCTAAAGAGATATTGAAAAAGGGAAAGGACCTGTATGTGCAAAAATGTTTGTGGCAGCCCTTTTCGTAGTGGTTAGAAAGTGGAAATTGAATGGATGCCCACCAATTGGAGAATGGCTGAATAAAATGTGGTGTATGAATGTTACGGAATATTATTGTTCTATAATATATGACCAGCAGGATGAATTACAGAAAGGCATGGAGAGACTTACATGGACAAGATCACTACATACATATATGTACATATGCTGTATTTAACTATACTTTAACATATTTAACATGTATGGGATTATCTGCCATCTAGGGAAGAGGGTAGAGGGAACAAGGGGAAAAGTTGGAACAGAAGTTTTTGCAAGGGCCAGTGTTGAAAAATTACCCATGCATATGTATTGTCAATAAAAAAAGTATAAGAAAAAATAAAAATCATGGAAGAAAAAATTCATGACTACATAAGAGATAAAGAGATTAACAGGAGGCAAAAATGTACATTTTTGATTACATGACATTTTAAAGATAAAATCAATAAAATTAAAATTAGAAGAGGAGCAGGAAACTGAGGAAAAGCTTTGCAGCATTTTTTTTTCCTGATAAAGGTCTCATTCCTAAAATACTGCAAGAACTGTATCAAATTTATAAGATTAAGAATAGTTATCTAGTTAATAAATTATCAAATGATATGAATAAGCAGAGAAAGAAATCTAAGCTATCAACTATTTTGCCCAACTTATTCCAGGAAGTCTGACAATATAATTAAAATGGATGAATATTTATAAAAATATAAATTTTTCAGGATAACAGAAGAAGAAATAAATTACTTATAGAATCACATTTTACAAAAAAAAAAAAAAAGAAAAAAAAAAGAATAGGAAAATTCATCAATAAACTCCTCCAGGACAGGTGAATTTACAAGTGAATTCCACCAAAAATTTAAAAAGCAATTAATTTCAATGTTCTGTAAACTATTTGGAAAAATAGGTAAAGAAAGAGTAATGCCAAATTTCCTTTATGTCACAAATATGAAATATTTATAGCCCTTTGGACATACATCATATCTTTTAATCATTTATCAATAGGGGCAGTGCTCTTATTTTTATAAATTTGACTTAGTTCACTCTATGTTTGAAAAATTTGGTTATCTCAGAGAAATTTCAATTATATTTTTACAATTACTATTGCTAACTGTATTTCCCCAATTTATTCTTTCTTTTCTTTCACCTTATCCCTCTTCAAAAAGTGTTTTGCTATGGATCACTTGCTCCCCTGATCTGCTCTCTCTGTTATCACCCTCTCCCCTTCCCATATCTCATTTCTCTCCTACTTTATTGCAGGATAAAATAGGTATCTATACCTATATTGACTATGTATATTATTTTCTCTTTGAGTCATTTCTGATGACAGTAAGATTCTCTCACTCCCCTTCTCCTCCCTCACATCCTTCCCTTCCACAGACATTTCTCCCTGACCAGCTGCCCTGTTTCTCAGTTCCCACTGGGCTGAGATTCCCAGAGGTCACTACTGTTGCTTTTATAGTTGCTGTTGCTGATGCTACTCTAGCCATGCTGCTATATTATTCATTCACTAGCTCCCAAAGCCAGATCTTGACCTAAGGCTCTCCTTACATTCTAGGGAGTGAAACCTTTCCTTCTGAAATGTCCTTGGCCTCAGTGGGCTGGGCCCCAGCACTTGTTCCTAGTTTCCTGGACCCTAAGTTGTGCTGATGGGTCCTGCCCTTTAATGCACTCCAGATACACTCATGCAACAGATTTCCTGATCATCTTCCAAGCCACCTTATGCTGGAAAATTATTCCAGTCTGTCTTTTTGTCAATTCTGATGCTCTGCAATTTGTTTAAATTCTTCATTTAAAAGTATTTGGGGCACCTGGAGGAGAACTCAGATGAGTTTCTACCTTCATTCCACCTTCTTGGCTTGTCCTCCACAACAATTCTAATAAAAAATTAGTCTTTCAAATACAGATGTAGAAATTATTGTTTTTCTTTTCTAACACTGCCAACATTCTAGTGTAAGTGTACAATATTTCAATATTTTTCAATACCAACCTTCTTGCCTCATTTCTCCTTAGTCCAGTTTATCTTATACCCAGTATCTTATACCCAGCTATCAAACTGATAGATTCTAAAATACAAATCTCATCATGCCAGTCTTATATTCAATAAGCTCTAATTATACCCTGATATCTCCATTAATGCTATTTTTTACTTCAAAAGCCCTTCCTAATTTATTCCCTTCCTATCTTTCTAGTCTTCTTATCTCTCACATACCCTATGATTCAGTGAATTTGGCCTCTTTGCTGTTCCCCCAAAAGACACTTGAATCTCCAAATACAAAATTCTCACTGCCTTTCTACTTTTTCCTAAAATTCTCTTTCTCATGGCTTTTTGCAAGTCTCAACTAAAATCCCACCTTCCACAAAACATAATTCCCAATCCTTTTTAATCTCAGTGCACTCTCTCTGAGATTATGCAAATGTTGTTTGTATGTAGTTATTTGTATGTTTTTTCCCACATCAGAATGTGAACTCCCCAAGAAAATGATTTTTTTTGTCTTTTTATACTTAGTAAATAGTAAGAAATTGATAAATTCTAATTTCCTCAATTATAATTTTCATTTTTCTTTGAAATTCCTTTATTTCTCCATATGTTAATTTCCTCTACCTTCTTTATCCAACCAGTACAATCTAAATTCCTTCAGGGCAAGCAAATAATTTTTTGTTTTGTATACTCAGTGATTAGCACATAGTAGGTACTTAATAAATATTTATTTAATCAAATTTTATTTGAATCAAACATCTGTTCAATAAATTATAAATTCCAAGTGGTTAAATATAGAAAATAAAAATTGGATCAGTGTGATAGAAAACTACTGTATAGTTACATAATCAGTAATAATTAATACTAATTGAAAGTGTTGGATTTCTTTGTTCATTTCCAATGAGAAGTAAAATGTATAAATTCCCTTTAAGAATGAGGCTTACACAGATCAGTACATTTGCTTATTGCTTAAAGGATATCACTTAATATGCTCTTCCAATCAATCTTTGAATATATAGCAAGCTATAAAAAAGAGAAGAATGAGGAATTTGCAAGATGCTTTGGTAGGCTAAATTTGTGCTGATTATAAAGATATCACTGATGGATTTTCTGTAGACCCTATCATATGTTGTAAGTGTTTCTCCTTTCTGTTTTTACTAATAGAAAAAGAGTAAATGATAAAAAGGGACATTTAAAAAATCAAGTCACAGATCACAGAAAGTCAAAGATTTCCTTGGAGGAACAGGTCATATATTTAAAAGATTCTTGGGAATACTAAGGTGCAAATTAATACTATTTCTCAGATAAGAAAGGTCCTATCTCTTTAGCAATTACAGCAAATAGAATCATGAGGACTTTTGAGGTTGTTTCCAGCTTTGAAACTACTGGAGCAGGTAGGGGCTGAATAGACATAAGTACTAGATTCAGGAGATTTTCTAGAACTTAAATGTACTTAAAAGAGAGTAAAGAAAAGTGAGATATAGTTTTGTTTTAAATCCTATTCTACAATCATTTTCATTAAAATATGCAAATGTTAATATTTGCCAATTAATCATTGCTAATGTATTATTTTTGTAGGGGAAAAAAAAACATAATTTGGAGTACTTCCAAATCCAGGTAATATTCATTATATTAGTATAGAATTTTCAGCCAGAAGGAACCTTAGAGATCATTTTTATAGATGAAGAAATTATAAAATGATGTGACTTGCCCAAAGGCATACAAATAGTAACAGTATAACATTTTTTTCCTCAGAATCTAGATATACTATACCATTTCTTCTTTTTCACCTGATAGCTGTTATCTGAAGCACAAACAAAATCTATAAAGGAAATAGAACTGCCTTTGAACAGATAGTCTTTCAAATATAGATGTAGAAAGCAATAGACTATATCACAATTGCTATAACTACATTCCGAAAAAAGGAACACCAAGTTTCCCAGTTCCTTTGAATTGCCAGTCTTTAAAATCTAACTTAAAAGTGTGATTTATGGTGGGGAATGTATGCAACAATGGAAAGAGAATTGGCATTGGGGGCAAAAGACTTTCATTCAAGTCTCCAACATTTACTAATTGGATTTTCCTATTCAAGTTCTTTAATCTATCAGAGCCTCTCAGTTTTCTCTTTTGTAAAATGAGGACAATAATATGTATATTATCTAATGCTTTCTGATTTGGAACATATGTACTATGTACCTATAATTCCGTGAAAGGTTGTTACAAGAGTTAGATGTAATTTGAAAGTTCTCTCTAAAACACTAGTTTTATGAATACATATGACTCTTCTTCCCTTTCCCCTTTTTGTTCTTTCTTTTCCTTCTACTTTTTCTTCTTCCTTCTGCCTCTTCTCCCCATTCTTCTCCTTCTCTTACTCTCCCTCTTCCACTTCTCGTCTTCTTCCTCCTCATCCTCCTAATAAACCTGAGAGGTAGTGATGAAGAAGAAAGGTAAGACTTAGACAAATATTTGATAGATTTGATAGATAATGTGAATCATCCCATAGTTCATAAAAATTATTTTATTTATTCATTTATTTATTTGTTTGTTTGTTTATTTATATTAGTTTGTTTAAATAAATTGTATATTTAGTGCTGAGGGTTTTGGATAGATTACAAAGACGTTCTTGCTGAGTAAACTGCTATACAACACAGTATCAGAGTAATGATATAATCATTGATTCTTGAGTCAGGGAGCCTGAGTTCAAATCTCACCTCTGGTGATTAAGCCATATTACTCTAGTTTAATCACTTAAACTGCCAAGGCTTAGATTCCTCTTTTTTTTTTTTTTTAATGAGAGGTTTGGATAAAATTATATCTCATGTTTTTTTTTTCTCTTCTAGAGCTATGATCTTATGATTTTGTTTGTAAAAATATAGATCGTTTTTCTTAGCATTCCTTAAAATATGAGACATATAAATGTCTAATAGCGACCAGTGAAAACTAAGAAATGTCAACTCCTTAGAAATTTTGATGAGAGTACTTTAATAATCAATATAACATTTTTAAGGTGAAAAAAATTTAAATTTAATAAAACATAAATGTGTTGTTTTACCTTTTGGCTTAAAACTGGTTTTAAACATCATGCAGAGCTGAATAAATAAAGCAAGCTATCCACTAAGCATAATCCAATGACATTTTTCTGCATATCAATTATGCCTTAGTATAAGGACTTCTAGCATCATATCAAAGAGAATGGGACATAATAGACATTGACTAGCAAATGTCATTTCGAAAGACACTATTGCAGATAGCTTCCAATATCCTTAGTTGTTTTATTATGTTTTTCCTTGCTTGTTTCTGTTAAGGAGAGAGTGCTTTAAAATAATAAGTAATTGAACATTTGACAGACTAAAGACATGAAAAATAATTGGACAAAAGTTTGAAGTTTTGCTAAGGATTTGAATCCAAACTTTATTCTTAAGGGTTTTACAGATTTTTCAGACTTCAGTTTCACCATGTTTATCCTTCATTTGAAATATCCTCATGTTCACTCTCAATTTGCCGCTCACTGTTGCCCATCGTCTCCTATAATCATTTCCAATCTTTTTTCTTATTTCACACTCTTCTTTTCAGGTTCCCTTAGGAATCTATACTTCATACCTGTCTTTAACCTGGTGTGTAGTTATGATGTGTTTTATTTTTATGTAAAGAACAAAAACTCAGTGTGCTGAATTTTCACCTGCTAATGCATATGGTACATAGAAGGAGCTTACTAAATGCTTGTTGATTAAATAATAAAATTTACCAAAATGGTTCTTTAAAAGCAAAACATTATCCTCTAGTACATACTGCAAAATGACAAATATTACATAAAGAGAAGAGATGAAAATAAAGAGATGAAATTGGGGAAAGGAGAAAAGATGAGAAGAGTCTAATGTGGGAGTAGACCATAAACCATGATTATGTGTAAAAAGCTATTCTTTAAATGAGGAAAAATGAGAGACATAAAGTAGAAGTACAGTGAAAGATGAGTTGTAGTTTTGAAAAGAGTACCTTTTGAATATAGTATACTATGAAGGAGCAACAAAGTTCAAATGAGAAATTTATTTGTTACAAGTAAAGTAGGGGATCTCTATCCTTACTCTACATAGCAAATACAGTAATCTTTTGATTTAGTATATTATACCCTTAGTATGGCTGCCAGGATTATGAATGAAATGAACCAATTATGTCAGCAAAGTGTTTCCTGTCACAATCAATCTCTCAGGCACCCAGTCCAGTGATCTAATCAGTAAGCACTAAATAAATGTTTGTTGTATTATTTGATAGTAATTGATGTCAATATATACTAGCAATTTGACCAGTGATTTCCATATATCATTTGAACTTCACTATGTGACTATGTTAGTAATAACTACAGACATTATTACTGTCATTTAAGAAACTGAGACTCTCATAGACTTGCCATGAGTATACACCTACAAAATAACAGGGAAGGATTTGATTGCATATAAGTCTTCTTGACTCCATATTCAGAATCATCTGCTCTCTAAAATGTTATAAATAATCATTTTTCTTAAAATAAGATATAGTTTATTATTTTCATTTTCTTTCAGTGGAAGTAGCTTATTTTGCTAATGAAGAAACAGGCATATAGAAGTTAAATGACTTGACATTGGTTATAATACATAGATCCTTGGACAAATTAATTTAAAGGAAAACATAGTTTTATTAGGATAGATGGAGATAGAACTCATGTAAGATGAGTTAAAGGTTAATCTATGGAATCTATTTCTTTGCTGTCATTTATTTTCAACCACATTTTCTGTTTTAAAAATAAGAAAGATTAAAATGGTACTAATATTCATTCATTCATTCATCAAACATACATTCAAAAATATGTATTGATATCAATATATAATATATTATATAATAAAATAAAAAGCTTTAATATATGTTCATATATTAAAGCTTTTTTATTTTTAAAACATATGCATGGATAATTTTTCAACATTGACTCTTTGTGTTTGAGATTTTCCATTCTTTCACCCCATCCCTTCTGCTAGATGGCAAACAATCCAATATATGTTAATCCAATATGTGTAAGCATATTTATACAATTCTCTTGCTGAACAAAAAAATCAGATCAAAAAGGAAAGTAAATGAGTAAGAAAACAAAATGTAAGCAGACAACAAAAAGAGTGAGAATGTTATGTTGTAATCCACATTCAGTTCCCACAGTCCTCTTCTGGGTGTAGCTGCTCTCTTCATCACAAGATCATTGGAATTGGAATCAATCATGTTTTTATGGAAAGAGTCACATTCATCAGAATTTATCATCCTATAATATTGATGTTGCCATGTATAGTGATTGCCTAGTTCTATTCATTTCAATTAGTATCAGTTCATGTAAATCTCTCCAGCTCTCTATACAATCATCCTCTTGATTATTTCTTATATAACAAAAATATCCCATAACATTCATATGCCATAACTTATTCAACTATTCTCCAACTTATATCCATTCACTTTCTATTTTCTTGCCTCATTGAAAGAATAAAGGAGCAAAATGCCAAACTAAGAATATGAGAAGGCATTCCAAGAAGAGGGAACTTTGATACCTAATATGCAAATAAAAAAGCTCAATATGTATTTGATGAGCTATAAGACAGTCCAGATTAAACTATGAGTTCTATGTTCTTAAAAGTAAAACAAAAGTTAGACTTTGGCCAGAATGTTAACATTGATTTCCCCATGAATTTATTTGGCATTGAAGAATAATTTGATTTGATTTTTGAGTAGGGGAATGATATAATAAAAATAAGATTTATCTAGGACCAGTGTCCAAAAAGATGGTGAAGGTTTGCACCTAAGAAATACTTAATTGATATTGGAGACTGAGTGAGGGAAAAGTATGGGATGCAATATTTGATTGGCTATGGAGACAATTGAAAAATAGGATATAAAAAATGTTCTCAAGTTTTTAGGCTTGCATCTTCTGACAAAGTAAGATTATTGAAACAGGTATTTCAGAAGGTGAGGTGTTTCAGATAATTAGCAGTAATTGCAATTTTTGACATGTTGAGCTATAGTTGACATTAAGACTTCAATTGGACATGTGCAGCAGGAAATTAGAAATGTGGAATTCAATCTTGAGAGACAAGAAAAGGCCAAACATAAAGATTTAAGGAATGGTGGAGTTCATTAAAGTCATAGGGATATAATAGATCTCAAAAGGAGGGAGCGGAAGGTGACAAAAAAAAAAAAAAAAAAAAAAAAAGGTAAATCTTTAGCAAATACATTTTAGGGACTGATGGTAAGAAAAAGATTCCTTGAAAAAAGAAAGAATGATCTTAGACTTGGGAATATGCCTAAGGAAATTTGGTGCTACAGAAATCAGGGCAAGAAAAAAATTAAAAAAGAAAGTAGTAGTTGAATTGTGAGAAACTATATATGTCACAATTCCTGGCAAAGGAATTAACAAAAACTTGTTGATTGTCTAATATTAAGGATAATAAAGATTTTAAAAGGACACTCAATTTAATGTTTGATTATACAGATATTCTTGAGATTCCAGAAAATGTTTCTAGTGGGATGGTGGAGGAGGAAACCAGATAGCAAGGGGTTAAAAGTGCAGCAAATAAGATACTAAGACCAATAATTCAGTTTATTTAAATAGTTTGGCACTATGGTATATCATTATAAAAGAATATTATTGTGTTAAAAGAAATAATGAATAATATGACTTTGGAAAACCCTGTATTTACATGAACTGACACATAGCAAAGTGAACAGTACCAGGATAACTTTGTACACAGTCACAGAAACATTGTATAATGAACAACTGTGAATGACATTGCTATTCTCAGTAATGCAATGATCCAAGAAAATCCCAAAGGACTCATGATGAAAAATACTATCTGCCTCAGAGAAAGAAGGCATCTGAATACAGACCAAAGCCTAATGCTTCTATTTTCTGTTTTCTTCCACAAAATGACTAATATGATAAGTTTTACATGATTGCACATATATAACCTATATCAGATTGCTTACTACTTCTTAAAGGGGGAGATGAAGGAGGGTAGGATAGAATTTGGAACTTGAAATTTTGAAAAAATATAAAACAAATTATTATTTTAAAGTTTGAATTAATGGATTTTTTAAGTTTGAAAAGTTTGACAGTGATGAAGAGATTTTTAGGATAATATCTTAAGGGAATAGCTAGATCTTTACATATCATTTCTTATTTCTTTTTTAATGTTAGTTTTCTAGGAAAAATGAGAGGAGAGTGAAGAACTGACTTTCAGAGTCCTTACACCACTTCAAAGTTAATTTGGTGGTCATCTCCATTACAAAGCTGAATGGAATGAACCTTGTAGCTTCAGATTTACAATTTCTGTGCAAATGACTTTAAAAATAAAATTATTCAATTATCACTTTCTTAGTATTATAAACTATACAAAGGATCAGTCAAGCAAAAGGTAATGAAAATAAGTAACTCTGACTACCCAAAGTAACTCCTTGCTCAAATAGAAGAATGTTATCAGGTCAGTCACTGCATAAATATTTATTTAACCACTTACTATGTTCCAGACACTGAGCTAAGTATTAGGAATATAAAGAAAGGGGAAAAAACAATCTCTGCTCTCAACAAGACTACTCTCACAGTCTAAAGGAAAAACAACATGCAAACAACCATGTTAATAAATCAGGAATTATCAATAGAGTGAAATAAAGCATTAGAACTAAAAGAGACTAAGAAGGACTTCTTGTAGATGATAAAATTTTAACTTGAACATGAAGGAAGGCATGGAAGTTAGAAGGTTAAAATAAAGAGGGAGAGAATTTCATTAATGGAAGATAACCAGTAAAAAAAAATACTTGGAATGAGGACACACAGTTTCCTATCTAATAATTACCAGAAATCTAGTCACTGTATCAGAGAAATCATAGAGTACATAAGGGGTATAAGGTATAAGACTGGAAAAAGTCAGGTGGAGACTAATTATAAAGAATTTTTCAATGCCAAAAAGAGCGCAGGAGCATTTGTGTGTGTGTGTGTGTGTGTGTGTGTGTGTGTGTGTGTGTGTGTGTGTCTGTGTGTACTGTCCTAGAGGTGATAAAGAGCTGTTGGAAGTTTTTGAAAAGTCAGATGACATGGCTGAATATGCATTTTTGGAAGATCACTTTGACAACTGAATGAAATATTAAATAAAATGGGGAGAGTATGGGGATAATAACTAGCAAGTTATTGTCATAATCCAGAAGTGAGGGAATCTGGGCTTGAACCAAAGTGGAAGCAGTATCAAAGGAAAGAAGAGATCACATTCAAGTATTGTCAACAAATTAATTACCTAAATGTTGACATAAAAGTAAGCATTTTGTTTTAAGATTAGGCCTTTCCAGTCTTGTGAGGTGCTATATATCCCAGGGAATTGAACCTCTTCTTGTTTTACAACCTTATTTTCTACACAGTTACATTTTTATTAGGCCACAACATTCTTGTATTTTATGTATCTCTGCATAGGGGGTCTTGGAATGCTTTTGATCTTTGTATGTGGAGTTTGATGTGACCACATGGGCAATGCCTGTCACAAGTTTTCTTCATTTATCCAGTTCACAGTTATCAGTTTTGCCTTAAACTCATCTCAAGGTATCTTCCAAATAGAATGCAGATAAATCTTCAAAAGCCGGGATATCATTGTCTCTTTTGTGTCTTTGTAATCCCAGCACCTATCACAGTAAGAGATAAGAGAGGTCACTACAGAGTCCTTATCACAATGAAATAATAAAGGAAAGAAAGAGAAAAGGATGTGCAAAAATGTTTGCAGCAGTTCTTTTTTGTGGTAGCAAAGAACTGGAAAATTAGAAGATGCCCATCAATTGGAGAATGGCTGAATAAGTTGTGGCATATAAAAGTAATGGAAAGTTATTGTTCTACAAAAAAATTTGGAACAAGATGATTTTAGAAAGGCCTGGAAAGATTTACATGAATTGATGCTGAGCAAAACAAACAGAACCATAAATACATTTTACACAATAAGAATTAGCAATGATCAACTACGGTTCTTCTCAGTGGTTCAATGAATCAAGAAAATCCCAATAGATTTTGGACAAAAAATGTCATCTACAAACAGAAAAAAAAGAAGGAGATTGAATGTAAATGAACACATGCTGTATTCACTTTTTTCTGTTTGTTTGTTTGTTTGTTTGTTTGTTTTCTTCTTCCATGGTTTTTCCCTTTTGCATTGGTTTTTCTTTCCCAACTTGATTGATAAAGTAATCTCTATTAAAAATTAGTTAATTAATTAAAAGAGGTCATGGAGGCATAAAGAAAAGGAAAGAAAATTTCTAGGGTGAAATCTATCTTTTACTTACCTCATAAATTATTTTCCTAGAAATACATTTCCTATATCCTCCCCATAAAAAGACACTATTCCAGGCACTCTGCCTGCATCATATTGGGATGACATACTGATGCAGAACAGTATTTTATCTGTATTTTATCATCTTAAAGAGTTTATTAGAGACACTAAATCATTAAGTGAATTGTTCATAGTCACACAACTAATATGTTTCAGAGAAAAATTCTGGACTCAGGTCTTCCCAATTCCAAGGTCAACCCTTTTCTGCATCCTTTCATGCTAGATAATTTTATACTTTTAAAACAAAATAGAACTATGAAATCATCAATGTAAGAGATCCCAGTGAGATACTTCTCTGCATATCATATGGTCTTAAAAAGTTACCTTAGTTACTGAGAGTTTGCCGAATTTGAACAAAGCTTTATGTAATAGTAATGGTAATATTCTGACAAATTTCTCAGATATCCTTGGGCGTAGTTGTGTGTTGATTTGCTATGAGCTGGAAACTATGGACGGAACATGGAAATAACTGATTAAAATAATGAAAGAGCATTTGTTTTACAAGTAGATAAGTTAATCTAAGAGAAAAGAAATGATTTTTTTTTCTTCTGAGATGAGAACAAAGTAAGAAAATAATGATGAATAAAGCTATACAAAGATTTTAAGTCACAAAGAAAGGTGTGAATTGGCATGCTGAAAAGAATAGTGAAAAATTGTCATATGGCTTGTTTTCTCTCTAAAATGAGAAGCAAAGTAACATCTGCTGAGAATGAGACTGGTGGTTATATTGATTTAAGGAATATGCTTTAAAGCAGTTATCCAGGGAAATCCAATAGAAAATTAACAAGAAGTCCAAAAGAGTGGAAAAGGGTGTAGGTACAAGAGATTAGTTAATATGAATCTATAATTTTCTAAATTCTTTAATTTGATGTTCAGCACAATATCTCTCACATATTAGCTATTCAATACATACTTGTCAACTTGACTTATCATGTTTCCAGTCAGCATATTGTCATTTTTATCTTGCTTTGCAAGTGGAGGAATAGAAATGGAAAAAAGTACAGTTATGGATCTGAGAGAGGAATTAGAATTATGAGCTTGATTGAAAATCAAGAGTAAAAATGATTAGAGACTGAAAAAGAAGAATATGCTTTATTGCTTCTGAAAATTCAATCTAGCCAATAATTGTATGCACAGATCTTTGAAAACCTTCAGAAAAGATTTCTTTTGTCTGTATAATTATATATTACATGTAGTAATATGATTTACATTTATATTTAGTATTTCATATTTCCAAAATAACATATAAACCAATTTTAAAATTATTCTTTTAGAATTTAAAGTTCCAAACTCTTTCCCTCCCTTCTTCCTCAGATCGTCTCATTGAGAATGCAAGCAATGTGATAAAGGTTATATTGCATTCATGCAAAATATTTCCATAATATTCATGTTGCAACAGAAAATATAGACTGCTCCCCCCCCAAAAAAAAAAACCTCAAGAAAATTAAGAATTCCAAAAAGTATGTTTTCATCATATTCATTCACTATCAGTCTCCTCTCATTCCTCACCCCCAGAAATGGGCAGCATTTTTCATCCTAAATCATTCAGCATTGTCTTGGACTATTATTTTGCTGAGGCTAGTTAGGTTATTCATAGATGAGGTGATCATCTTACAATATTGCTTTAACTTTGTACACAATATCTTTACATGTAAATCTTTCCAGATTTTTCTGAGAGCATCTTTCTTATCATTTCTCATAGCACAGTATCAAATACCAGAATGCATTTGGCCATTTTCCAACTGATGGTTGTGTTTTCAATTTCCATTTCTTTATCTCCACCTACTATCCTGTAGGTTAAGATAAATTTTTATAATCAATTGAGTATGCATGTTATTCCTTCTTTGAGCCAATTGTGATGAAAGTAAGGTTCATTCACTCTCCTTTTCAAACCCTATCCCTTCTTGGTTCCATTGTAAAAACTTTTTATTGTCTTATTTTATTTACCTTATTTTATGGCAGATAATTTCTTTCTTCCAGTATATTCCTCTCTTACCCCTTAATTTTAGTTTTAGGTACCATTCCTTCATATTCAATTCATACCATTGCCATCTGTCTACAAATACTCCCGATAACTAGCTGCTTTAATAATAAGAAAGTTCTAATGTGTTATGCATATCATCTTTTGATGTGGGAATGTAAACAGTTTACCTTATTAATTCCCTTATGATTTCCCTTTCTACTTTAGCTTTTGAATTCTTTTCTTTAGTCTTGTATTTTCTAATCAACTCTTGTCTTTTCATAAGAATGCCTGAAATCTTCTATTTCATTAAATATCCATTTCCCCATGAAAATTATATTAAGTTTTTCTAGTAGGTGGTTCTTAGTTGTAATTTTAACTCCTTTGCTTCCCAGAATATCATATTCCAGGTCCTCTGATCCTTTAATGTAGTAATTGCTAAGTACTGGATAATCATGAATCTGGCACCTTGGTATTTGAATTTCTTTTTTTTTTCTGAGTGCCTATATCATTTTCTCCTTGACCTGATAATTCTGGAATTTGACAATATTGTGGTTGTCATTTTGGGACCTCTTTCAGGAAGTGATTTCTGGAATTTTTCAATTACTATTTTGTTCTCTGGTTCAAGAATATCAAGTTAGTTTTATTTTATAACTTTTTGGAATGTGATATCAAGGTTATTTTTAATCACAGTTTTTATGTAGTCCAATAAATTTTACATAATTTCTCCTAGATCTATTTCCAAGTCAATTATTTCTATTAGATATTTATATATTTGTTCTTAGAAATTAAAAATTTCAATGGTCTTCTATTTCTTTCATTCTTTTTTTGTTTTCTTTCATTGTTTATTGATTTCTCATAAAGGCAGTAGTTTCCATTTGCTCAATTCTAATTTTTAGGGAATTACCTTTTTTAGTGGGCTTTTCTATCTTCTTTTTCATTTGGCCAATCCTACTTTTTAAGAAGTTTATTTATTCAGTGATTTTTTGTGCTTTACTTTCCACTTGGCCAGTTCTACTTTTTTCAGAAATTTTTCTTCACCACAGAAGTTTTTTATACCTCCTTTACCATACTGCTTAATTTGTTTTATAAGGTGTTATTTATTTCAGGTTTGTTTTGTTTGTTTGTTTGTTTGCTTGTTTTTTTTGTTTGTTTGTTTCTCTTACCAACTGTTGACATGTTTTTTCAAGATTTTCTTGCATCACCCTCATTTCTCTTCCCAATTTTTATTCTATTTCTCTTACATGATTTTCAAAATTCTATTTGAGTTCTATGCAACGAGACCAATTTATATTTTTCTTGGAAACTTTGGATGTAAGGAGTTTTGGATTTGTTACCTTCTTCTGAAAGTGTCTTTTGATCTTCTCATCACAGTAGCTTTCTAGGATCAGAATTTTTTTTTCTGCTGCTTGTTCATTTTCCCAATTTATTATATGACTATTAACTATTTGTTGAAATAGGGCTCTGCTTCCAAAGTTGAGGCTGCATTGTCCCAGACTTCAGTGAATTTTTCCCAGCTGTATTCAGAGATACTTCTAGGGACCTGAAGTTTTTATTTTTTTTAAGATGAGATGAGCTCAGGATTAGTGTTGTCCCATGTTCTGCTCTCATAATTATCACAGCCCTTTTTTCCTCTCTGGAACTGCTTGTAAGGTACTTGTTCCACTGTGGTAGTATGTGCTAGTGCTTTTTCTCACACTGAGATTGCCACTTGGGACTCTGACCTGTATTTGTGTATGAAAAAAGCAATAGGATCGTGCCTTCATGTTAACCAAGGTTACCCTGTAATCTTCTTCTGACCAATTGTTTGATCCTTCCACTGTCTGTGGACTGGGATCTCTGAAAGCATCAGCTGATGCTGCTGATTCAATGACTAAAAAAGCCACATCTTGAACTTTGGGGCCTGGATTGTATTTACATCAGCTGTGATAAACTGAGCTTCACTGTCAGCATGGTGTGACAGCCTTTCCTACTCACCTTCTAAGTTGGCTTTGATATCTAAGGGTTAAGAGGCTTAGAAACCATGATTGCTACCACTGATTCAGTTACCCTGAATCAGTTCTTGGTTTTCTAGCCTGGTCTTCATTGGTCTGGCCTGTGCATGACTCTGCATCACTCCTACCTTGATGTAACAAATCTTTCCTGCAGAATTTCTAAGTTGTGTTGGGCTGGAAAATTGTTTCACTCCATCTTTTTGTTGGTTCTGCCACTCAAGAATTTGTTTACAATTATTATATAAAGGTATTTGCAAGGGTGGAGAGAGTTCAGGAGAGTGACTGACTTTAATCCGGCATCTTGGCTCCATCTTCATTGGAAATTTTTTTTTTACATTATTTATGGCTAAGAAATACTATTGAGGGAAGCTAGGTGGCGCAGTGGATAGAGTACCGGTCTTGAATTCAGGAGGACCAGAGTTCAAATCTGATCTCAGACACTCAAGACTTCCTAGCTGTGTGACCCTGGGCAAGTCACTTAACTCCAGCCTCAAAAAAAAAAAACAAAAAAAAAAAAAACTATTGAATTTTTTGATTGGCACAGTAGTAAGTATGTATATTTCCCCCATTGGGAATAAAAATGTGGAGGGAGATAAAGGAATTTCATTATTAATTAACATATATGTGTAAGTTTAAAAAATAACAGTGATATGATGATCCATATGTAACTATGTAACAATCCTTATCAATAAAACTAAAGTATTCCTTTTATTTTTTTTTATACTTGTTTAAAACCGCAGTTGGTCTGATTACTGAAATTTTTTGGTTATTAAGGTCACCCACTCATGGTTTTGCAAAGTTTAAGATATATGAAATTTATTTTTGGTCACATAAGGCAGACCATGAACAATAGAAAATAAATCTACTAGTCAAATGGTTCATTTTACTCCCTAAAAGTAGTCCTGTATGTACATAGAAATGCTAATACAAAATGTTGAATCTGATCCAGGTTGTTATTCTTGTAATTGGAAAGCCTTAGTTCAGGACCAAAAGAATCTAAGGTGGAAAAATGATTATGTGAAACTAACAATCAATGGACACTACTTTTTTTTTTTCTGAAAATGGTAATAACAGAAAAGCATTGAAACATCAAATCGATTGCCTAGAAAACAAGATCAATTAAGAAACATGAGATTTAGAGACTTTCCTACAGGCAAAGAAGTAGCAGACTTCTTTTCATGATTAGTGAAATCTCTGGCAATATTCAATTCTTTTTTGATAAAGTATTGATGACTAGTAAATTCCCTTATTGTTAGGAGGAAAAATAAAGCAATAAAACAGTTGGCTACATGCTAATTTCTTAATTGCCTAATAATTTTTTTCACACATTACCATTGTCAACATTTTGTATATTTACAGTCATGTTGACTTTTCATATCTTAAGCAGTAAAGGATAGATTCTCCATCTACAAATACCTCTTTCCTTGTAATTGTATCTTGGCAATTTAGGCATGATGAATAGAACACTACATGTAAAGTCAGGAAGACCTGATTTCAAAACTGGTTTCAAATACGTATTAATTATGTAAGACTGGACAAGTTCCAGAACTGCTCTCAGTCTCAGTTTCCTCATCTATAAATGGAGCACCTATTTCACACAGTTGTTGTGAGAATCAAATGATACCAGTGTAAAGCACTATATAAATATTCCCTAATTACTATTGTTACCTTTATTTAATCTGTTAAGGATCATCTATCAGAGGAACATTAATTTTGATTTGCAATAAATCTTAGAGATCATTTAATCTTTTTTACAAATAAGCCCACTGAGGTTAAGGATATTAAGTGACTTTCCAGAAGTATCACAGCTAGGTTTTGAACTAAATCCTAGTGTTCTTTGCATGTGGCAGATTGTCAATCTACTCTTGTGAGCAAAAGTTAGAATCTTTCCATAGACTTTTCCTTTCCTAGAGGAGGATTTGATGGCAGTGAATAAGCATGGGTATGGAGCCCAAGTTGTTCTATATTCTCCCTTAGATGAAAGATACTGCTGTTTTCCATTTAACTGGATGTTGCAAAACTAAGACAATGATCATATGTCTTTTCATCTACATTTCTCATGACAATATATATGATTTTAAAGAATGACATAAACCGATAGTGAATCCTCTCCAAAATGGGTTCAGCAACAAAAACAGATTTACAAATAATATAAGCATGCCAAAAACATTTTTTCTCTAGGAAGCAGTTACAATATAAAGCAAAGCACACAAATTTCAAGTCAGAAGACTTGAGTTCAAATATCAGTTCTCCTATTTATTACTTGTATGACCTTCAACAGATCAATCAACACTCAACTTCTTCATTTCAATTAAATTTTTCATTTGTCAAAAATTGATTATATTTCCCATCTATCTCACAGAAATATTGTGAGGAAAAAAGTAGAATATGTGTAGAAACATTCTGTAAAACAAAAATACTACATAAATAAGAGATGTTGATTGGGAGTCATAAATAAAATAGAGCACTTCTCTTGTTTTAACATAAAAAGGTTTTATCTTTGGGAATAGCCTTGTGTCCTCCATTAAAATACTTCTACAATTCCAGTCTGCAGATAATTATGTGGTTACTTCCAGTAAGGTCGTCATGATGAGAGAGGTCTAACTATTGACCCAGTGGTTACACATTGACTTGATTTTTCAAGGAAGAGGACTACAAAGTTTGTACATGTTCACTACTAGATTGGTCACAGGGTAATGAAAATTTGATCATGGGAATTCTTAATCTCTTCTACTTGAGATGAGACCTATAGGCTTCTGAATATCTAATAGATTTAATATTTAACTTACTCCTGTAAAAATAGGAAATTTTAAAAGTTAAAAGTGATTATCCCAGGTTTCTTATAAACTGGAACCAGCCTAAGAAAGATTATAATTCAATCCTGCCTCAGACATGAGCTATGTGACTAAATTGGTCACAATTTATCATGTTCACATTTGTCGTCTCTTAAAGGAAAAAACAAGTATTTATTTCAAAGAATTTTGAGAATCAAATAAGACAATATGTTCAAAGCCCTTTTTAAAGCTTAAAATGTAATAGAAATGTTAGGTATTTTTGTTATAACACTTTTTTAAAAAGGGTTAAATTCTTCCCTTTCTCCTAATTGTCCATACTTAGTGGATTGTCTTTATAAATACAAACATTGATCACTTCCTAATGCACAAAACAATTTTTAAATGTTGGATTAGCTTTCTGCCTCATATAATAATAAATTTTAGAATTTATTCATGTCCCTATTAGTCTCAAGTTTCATGAACACGTCTATTATTTATCTTCCCAGTAATAAATTTTAGATAAGGTGAAGAGCTTTTCAACTTGTACAACAGTAAATAAAAGTGATTTATCCATGGATCATAAATTCAATATAGTAAAATATTCAGTATTTTATTTTAGTACCTGACAAAAACTGAAATGAATTTTCCCATCAAATATGTATATGGGATGGCATTAATTTATTGGGAGGTCTATGAAAAAAAGTTTATGATATGTGTGGCATCATTCTTGAAAAGTTTAAGTTGTGGATCATTAAAATGGCAATTGAGAGGAGTGTAGTGGGAATGAATAAACTATAATGTATTAGCAATAAAGCATTGCTCAAGAAAAACACCATAAAAATCCACAAAGGTGTATGGCTGGAAATGACATTAGACATACAATGGGAGTAAGAGACAACAAATAGAAATCATCAATGCTAAGTTGGTGTCCACCAAGCAAATATATGTAGAACAAGTTAGGTAGACACGCAACAAAGAATCATGAAAGCACATGGACAAGAAGCAAAATGAATGAGAAAGTATAAATTTATTGTAATCTGTATTTTGGGTGAAGCCAACCATATAGATGATAACACAGTGACATAGGTAACTTTCACAATTCTTTAAGATTTATGTAGCTTTTTAGTGAAGAATGGTTTTTGGGGAAAAAAGGGGGTGTTAAAAAGAGGCTTATTTTTTATTTAAATTTTTGCTTTATGAGGTCATGTTGAGAGAATATCAGAGCAAAAGGATAAACAATGAGAGAAAACAATGCAGAAAAAAGAAATTAACATGGTATGTGTTGATTTAAATTCAGTCTCCATAGTTCTTTTTCTGGGTGCAGATGGCATTTTCTGTACAAACTCTATTGGCATTGCTTTGAATCACTGAACCACTGAGAAAAACCAAGACTTTCATAATTGATTATACATTCTTGCTGTTAGTGTGTCCAATGTATTTCTGGTTCTGTTTGTTTCGCTCAGCATCAGTTCATATACATCTTTCCAAGCCTTTCTAAAATCATATTGTTCATCATTTTTATAGAACAATAATAATCCATTATTTTCATAATCCAAAATTTATTCAGCTATTCCCCAACTGAAGGACATGTACTCATGTTCCAATTCCTTGTAACCACAAAAAGAGATGCTACAAACATTTTTGAACTGATAGGTCCTTTTCTCTTCTTTCTGATTTTCTTTACTTATAGATCTACTTCTGGCACTTCTGAGTCAAAAGATGTGTATAATTTTATAGTGTTTTGGGCATAATCCTAGATTTTTCTCCAGAATGGTTGGATCATTTCATATCAGCAAAGCATTAGTGTTCAAGTTTCCCACAACCTCTCCAACATTTATCATTATCTGGAAAAGGTTTGCATTGATTGAAAATGATTTGGCAAATAACCACTGTTACAAATTATCATTTTAATGCCTAATTTGAGTATAAAATATGTTTAAATATACATTTATAATATATGTATAAAATATCTTTATATAAGATTTCAACAATTATGGAGAAAAATATCTGTACTGTGCATGTAAGGACTTAGTTCTCTTTGCAAATGAGGTAGCATAATACCTAGTTTACAAATGACATGTGTAATACTATAAATAGGAGAAAATATCTTATTTCTTTTTTTACTATAACTTTTTATTGACAGAACATATGCCTGGGTAATTTTTTACAACATTATACCTTGCACTCACATCTGTTCCAACTTTTCCCTTCCTTCCCTCCACCCCCTTTCCTAGATGGCAAGCAGTCTTATACATGTTAAATATGTTATAGTATATCCTAGATACAATATATATGTGCAGAACCGAACAGTTGTCTTGTTGCACAGGGAGAATTGGACTCAGAAGGTAAAAATAACTTGGGAAGAAAAACAAAAATGCAAACATTTATACTCATTTCCCAGTGTTCCTTTTCTGGGTGTAGCTAATTCTGTCCATCATTGATCAATTGGAATTGAATTAGATTTTCTTTATTGAAGATATCCACTTCCATCAAAATATCTTATTTCTTAAAAATTACAGTAATGTGCATTCAAAAAAATGGTTTCAAAGTCACCAAAGAAACTATTGTATTGAAGACCTCAGAGTTGCAAATGCTTCATGGTATATCAATAAATTTACATAATAAGCTTTGTAGAAAAATAAATAAATAAATCTCTTGAAGAGGACTGATAGAAGGTAGAAGCAGATCCCACTGGGAGAAAAAAAACCTAGAGAAACATACTGTTTTAGTGACTAATGCGCTGAACTCAGAAAGAAAAATATCTGGGTTCAAATTCTGTTTCAGACCCTTCTTTAAAGAATGGTTCTGAACAACTTGCTAAACCATTCTGTGCTTCAGTTTCCTTACCTGTAAAAGGGGAGAAGTATATTTTGTACACAATAAGTTCCTTTCCAACTCTATGATTCTGTGATCTTTATGTGAGTGAATCATTGTACAGTAAACACTGGAGTGGGGGGTTTAACCACATATTCTAATTGATATCTTACTCAGCCTAAGTAGATTGTTAATTGTTAATTTATTATTTAGTGTCAAATAGGGAAAGAATATTTAGGGCTTAAAGTTTGAGAAACTTAAATGAAATACCATTTCTGCTACTTACTAGTTGAATGAAATTGAGTAATTCACTTATATTTGCATCTCACAGTCTATAAAAAAGGGTAGAAGAATCCCTTTGAACTCTAAATCTATGATTCAAAAGCCATATAATATGAAAACAATAATGTCCAAGCAATGTTGCTTTGTACATAAAGAATTATCATTGAAGTCAGTCAACAAACATTTATCATGTGCTTACTCTGTTCTAGACACTTAGCTAAAAACTAAAAATATAAATTTATAGTAAAAGATCCTGTGCTTCAGGAACTTACAATCTAATTGAGGATGTCAATGCACAAAAGTAACCTGAAAGGAAGACAAAAGGAGGATAGAGGAAATATATTGGCATGAGCAGGTGGAGTGCAACTTGTGAGAAACGAAATGGTTGGATTGGATTTTTTATCAGTTTCTTCTAGTTCTCCTTTCACTAAATGGAGGAAGGGAAAAGGAATTGAGAAGAGGCTTCTCCAGAGTTATGAGTCCTAGAGCTGATGTGATGTGATAATGCTTTCAGGGATGGATGAGTCCAGAAGAGTTGGGAAAAGAGGATGGAGAAAAAGTCAGTAGATTTTGATTAAAATCCTTCTTCTGACAAACATTTGAGGAAGTGTGACTCCATCTTAGTATTCTCAATTCATTTTAAGACAGTTCAATTAGACAAAAAAATTTCAATGTACATCAGTGGAAAGTATTCAAAATTGGAGCTCACCACACTTAATAAAATCACAGACAAGGGAAAAACAAATTAGCATAAAAATTATGCTGAACACAATTTAATCTTTTTATAATGATCCAGAAAGCACCTCAACATCTAAAAAAACTTACAACAGAAAGGAATCTTAAGAAATGTTTGTTTTTTGAAAACTCTTGGACTTTGTGTGCTTCAGAGAACACTAAAAACATTAATTATTAGAATTGGGAGGTTTTGAATAGTAACTAACAAATTTCCAGTTGATAGCCAGTTGATAGAGTTACTACAACATCACTAAGGTGTAAATAACAAATGGCCTGTTTGACTATTTTTGAACAGATCCTAGAAAGCTATATTTTCCACGTATCTTTGGGATAACTTTGCAGTCAAGCAGCAGAATCTCCTAAAGAAGCACTTAGAGTCTGCTTTCCCCATTCTAATTGAACTATTTCATGAACTATTTGAATACTTAAGTTTCCCAGAGCCTCAACTTTATTCTGCTCTGCTATTATTTGTAGTACACGTTTAAAAATCCATTAAATCCATCATGTCTCATTTTTAAAATGAATAAAGCCTTCATAATAAGTAAAGGTTATTTTGAGGTTTTAGCCACTGCAGAAATTGAAGCTGGCTAACCTTCCTGATCTTTGCCTAATGGATGAGATTCCAAAAGAGCTCCTTATTAGTTGAAATTGTTACTCCATAAATATGAAATTTGTAAAAAATATACGATTTTATTTTCAATGCTTTCATCAAAAACAGAAACACTCAGAGCTATTTAATGCAAAGAACTAATAAAAAGAGATTTTTATAATTGTTTTTTTAATTGGGAACAATCATGCACGATAATTTTAATAATTTTCAAGAACAAAAATGAGGTTTATATAAAAAACTATATTTCTTTCATACACATAGATTTAGAAATAAATGTGTTAATGCATACATGTATTTATATATACATATACAAGTTAGCAAGGTAGCAAAAGACCTCTGAATATATTCTCTTCTGTATTAAAAATCTATTCAATTTCTAAGATCAAAACATAATAACCAAATATGAAGTTCATACCTGTGCTCCCTCCCCCCCTAAAAAATGGAAATAGTCATAGAGCCTCTAATCACTCTTGATGAATACAGTCCACCTGGCACAGATGTACTAAATTTAGGGTACTGATAGAATTGTGGGATAATGAAGTCTGAACCACTGTCAGTGAAATATAGAGAGAGGGAAGTTTTATCAACTTCGAGAACATTTCTTGACTCTTTTTCCTTTTTCCTACTCCCACAGGCAATTAGAGTTCATTTTCATTATATTTATGTTCTACTTTAGCAATAACTCTTTGAATTGTTTTTTTTCCTATTCCCATGTCTCTCCCCCACCATTTCACAACTTTTAAATTGTTGGTGTTTCAATAACTAAAATGCCAATTAGTATACTACTTAAAAATCTTCTCTGGTTTCCCATTGCCACCACAATAAAATACTAATAGTATAGTGGCATGTAAAGTCCTCAATGTTATGGATCAAGCTGACATTTTCAATTCCATTCATACATGCATTTTTTTTTAGTCAAACGTCATCTAGACATTTCTCATAAATGACATTTGATCTCTGATCTCAGTGCACTTTATATAAATAGTTAACCTATGTCTCAAAACCATTCCCTCTTAATCTCCAACACTTGGTAACTCTAGCTTCCATTCCATGCACAGTTCCAAGTGCAAAACTTTAAAAGGTCTTCATCTTTTCTGCCATTCTTATTATTAGTATTTTCTTCCTTTTAAAATTGCTTTGCCTAACTTTTAAAATGTATTTATCAGTATGCAGATGAATCATCTCATTAAAATGTCTATTTCTTCGGGATTATTTTATTTTGTCTAAGTATCCTCAGGGCTAAGAAAGGTACTTTGACATGATAAAGTGCTAAATAAGTGTTTCTTTTATTAAATTGTAAAGGTTCAAATAAATAGTGGATAAGGTGATTCTACAGAGAAGAGAGTGGAAGTCTCTTAAGAATAAAGTTCTTAAATTACAATAAAAATAAATATTCTAATGAGAAAAAGAAAAGAAAGAAAAACACTGGTTTTGAATTATTTCTCAGACATTTTCTAAGTTGTGTGAATCTATACAACTTCTCCAACTAGACTACTTGTCTATAAAATAGGACTTAAGATTGCACCAGCTCACAGGGTTGTTGTGAAAATGTGTAATAAATTAAAATATTCTGAAAAGCTTAAAATATATGTATCAACTATTTTAAAACTATTATTAATAAGACAGTCTATTATAATTTTGTAGAACTCTAATTTTATCAAGTTCTTTCCTTATGTGCAAAAAATCAGTGTCTCTACTATTTCCAATTAATGAACTTATTTTTCCATCATCATTATACACTTTATACATAATTCTTCTGCCAGATTACAGAACTTCAAATATCTGAATACAAATATTATTTTATCCTAATTCTTTTTTTTTCAAACTATTTATTTCAGTATCTCTGTGGTGTCATTTTGAGTCCTCACTATTGTGTTTGTCATTCTCAGGACATGTTGAAATTTGTCAATAACTGTTTTAAACTGTAGTATTCTGAACAATGCTTCAGATATCGTTTACCCAGAATTGAACATAATGGTACTTAAATATATATACTCTTTATTCTAGATACTAGAATTCTACTAACTCACCCCTAATTCATATTGATTATTTTGGATTCTAGCTCACAAACTTTAATTACTGTTGAGTGAAATAACTAAAACATAACTTTTGGCATTTTCTAGACTATTTTTTTTAAATATGTTTATATATCTGGGAAATATTTCATTGAAAGAAGTATTAATTCAAAGGCAGGAAGTTCAAAAAGTTTAGACACAAGACGAACAATTTTCTTCTCTTTCCACACATTATTTCTCCAAATATAGAGGAGCAATCCTACAAAGCTACAACTATAAAATCAACTATTGATGCAAAATAAAAAAAAAATCATTTATGAGTTTTAACAGCAGTCATCTAAGCATCTATTAGAAAAAACTTTTATGGACAAAATTCAGTTTCCCCATTGATAACACCTGAAAATGACAACAAAGTCCATTTCTTAATTCAACTTATTACAAACACTTCCTTTAAGAAGAGGAAATTTAAAAAAACACTTTATTATACTAAAATAATAACCTTTTCTTACTGTACTACAAATTGTTTATAGCCACTTTGGTTTATTTAACAAATTGAAAAACTGAGGTGATGGATCTAAGATGGTGGAAAGCATTCAAGACTTTAGCATCAGGTTTACTGATACAGACTTCTAATTAGCAATTTGGTGATAGTCGCCCAGATTCTGACTACAAGCAACAAAAATCTAGGAATATACTAGACAGTAGCTGTGACAGCTGACTGACCTATGCTAACCATCTATATAAATGGCATACCGTTGAAGGATAGGTAGACACTGGTGTAGATTGCACAGTCATTAGAAGTGTCAACTGGCCCAATCACCGGCCAAAGATTAAGGCAGACACCTACATGTCTGGCTAGGAGGATCAATAGCAGCTGGAGTTAGTGCTACCATTTTAAGATGGACATTTGAAGGTGAAACAGGAGTTTTTAATCCTTTTATAGTTGAAAAATCCCTATCAAACTGTGAGAAAGAGACATTTTACAAAATTTAGGATTAAAAATGAGTATTTCGGTTTGCTGTTGAAGACGTGCCAATACTTTCACCTGTTCCTATCCAATGGAAAAATGATAGACCAGTATGGATAGAACAGTGGCCCTTAGGTAGCTATATAATTCAGGCCTTATTAGATATACTACAAGAGCAAGTTGACCAAGGACACTTACAACCTCTCTAAGTCCTTGAAATTCCCCAGTATTTCTTGTAAAAAAGAAATCTCGAAAATGGAGGATGTTGACTGATTTAAGAAAAATAAATGAACAGATAGAAACCATGGGAACTCTTCAACCTGGACTTCCATTTCCTACTCAATCGCCTAGAGAATGGCCTCTTTGGGTTATAGACATTAAGGATTGTTTCTATTCTATCCCTCTAGCTAAGGAGGGTATGAAAAGATTTGCCTTTTCAGTGCCCATTGTGAGTTCTGTAGGATTCAAGCCCAACAAAATAGTCAAAGTAGAGTTAATACTTCAATCACCTGTGACCTACTAAGAGATGTAGGTTATTATGCAGACTCTTTAGTACAGATTAATTACTCCATAACAACATTTGAGCAAATTGCTGCTGCTGCTATCAAAGCATGGGCTTCTCTCCCCAGTAAAAACGACAAGGGTGAGACCTTCACAAAAATTGAACAAGGACCAAATGAACCCTTTGCTGATTTTGTGCCACGTTTGCAGACATCTGTCATATGGACTAATGGTGAAATTATAGTAACAGATACTTTGGTAAAGCAACTTGCTAAAGAAAATGCCAATGAGGTTTGTAGAAGGATTATACTAGGACTACGTAGGGATGCTCCTTTAGAGGAGATCATAAGACACTATGCCACATTAGGCACAAATACCTTTCATAGCCAGGCTATGGTGCAGAGTTCCCAAGATCCCAACATAGGAAGGCAGGGTCCCTTTTGGCAAGGGACTTCCAGAGAGAGTCGTCAATGCTTTCAATGTGGTAAAGTAGGCCATCTGAAAGCTCAATGTTGGCATAGAGACAGAGTGAGAAAACAGGCTGGGAGAACAAGACCCATGATGGCAGCCGATGCCACACCCAGAGAGTGCCTCCAAGTCCAATATCCAGCCATGACCAATCAGCCAGGAAGCCATCTGATGGGAGAAAGGGACTACAATTAGGGAGGATAGAGTTGTATGCAGCTGGGACAACTGAGATACCCCCTGGAGAGGTGAAATCTGTTCCTCTCCAACCTATGGATTCCTTGCCTCCAGGGACAGTAGGCTTGACCATTTCATCTCCTGAGAGTACTTACAAAACAGTGTTCATTCATACATTGATGTGGGAAACTGAGAAATATGTAGATAATATTTTAGTCACTGGAAGAGGTAGACAATATGTGACTTATCAACCAGGGGAAGTAGTAGCATCGGGTTTATTGATACAGACCCGTAATAAGCAATCTGGTGACAGTCACCCACGTTCTGACTCCAAGCAACAAAACCCAGGAATATACTGGACAGCAGCTGTGACAGCTGACCAACCTATGCTCACCATCTATATAAATGGCATACCATTAGAAGGACTGAAGGACACAGGTGCAGATCGCACAGTCATTAAAGGTGCCAACTGGCCCCGTCACTGGCCAAAGACTAAGGCAGACACCTACATGTCTGGGGTAGGAGGATCAATAGCAGCTGAAGTTAGTGCTACCCCTTTAAGAAGGATATTTGAAGGTGAAACAGGATTTTTTACTCCTTTTATAGTTGAAAAAATCCCCATCAATCTGTGGGGAAGGGACATTTTACAACAATTAGGGTTAAAAATGAGTACTTTGGTTTTTTAGGCAGGGCTGCTGTTGAAGGCCTGCCACCACTTTCACCTGTTCCTATCCAATGGAAAACTGATACACCAGTGTGGATAGAACAGTGGCCCTTAGGTAGCGATAAAATTCAGGCCTTACTAGACATAGTACAGGAACAACTTGACCAAGGACACTTACAAGCTCCTCTAAGTCCTTGGAATTCCCCAGTATTTGTTGTAAAAAAGATATCTGGAAAGTGGAGGATGTTGACTGATTTAAGAAAGGTAAATGAACATATGGAAACTATGGGAACTCTTCAACCTGGACTTCCATCTCCTACTCAGTTGCCTAGAGAATGGCCTCTGTGGGGTATAGACATTAAGGATTGTATCTATTCTATCCCTCTAGATAAGGAGGATATGAAAAGATTTGCCTTTTCAGTACCCAGCGTTAACTTAGCTGAGCCTTATAAAAGATATGAATGGATAGTTTTGCCACAGGGAATGAAAAACAGCCCTACTATGTGTCAATTGTATGTTGCTGCTGCTCTTACTCCAGTAAGAAAAGCATTTCCAAAAGTAATGTTATTACATTACATGGATGATATATCGGGATGTGCACCTGAGGAACAAATGTTAGAAGCATGTCTACAAAAACACCATAGAAACACTAAGGAACTATAAATTGCACATAGCTTCAGAAAAGATTCAAAGACATGCTCCTTTTCAATATTTAGGATATGAAGTATATCCTAAGGTGCTTATAGTACAAAAACTCTCCTTAAGAACAGAGAGCTAAACACCTTAAATGACTTCCAGAAACTGATAGAAGATTCCCAATGGATGCATCCCGTGCTAGGCTTGACTACCTGTCAATTGCAACCATTATATGACATTTTAAGGGGAGACAGTGCTTTAATTTCACCTCACCAGCTTACAAAAGAAGCTCAAGAGGCTTTGAGACAAGTTGAACTGGCTTTATCCAATGTGGTTGAAAGAGTCACTCAAAAACCCTTGGAAATATCAGTTTTTGCTACACAAGAGGCCCCCACAGCAGTCCTTCATCAAGGAGACAGTGTGATAGAGTGGGTGAACCTCCCAGCACAACCAGAACAAAGCCATATTCCTTACCCAGTGCTTGTGGCTAGAATTTTATTAAAGGCCATTAAACGAGCAGTACAATTATCTGGGATAAGACCTGACAAGATATACACCTTTTATACTAATGCACAAGTTAATGTGTGCTGTGAAACCATCCCAGACTAGCAAATTTTATTAACCATGGCTCCAAATTTTACACATGGGTCTCCATTAAAGATAACCAGACTGTTACATTATTGGTGATGGGTTCTTGAAGAAAAGTTTTCTAAAGTTGCTCTTAAAGGACCAACTATCTTTACAAATGCATCCAAACATAATATTTGTGCTGTATATTCTCGTGAGTCAGCTATAAAGATAGTAATCAGAACTCCTTTTCAGTCCACTCAGCAGAATGAATTGTATGCAATCAATCTAGCTCTTGCTTATTATCCAGATGGTACAAAGAATTGCCACAGCCCAAATAAAATTGGTAGCCTCTAATATATATCAGCTCTTTAAGGAACTTCAAGAGCAAGTGAGAAAGCATCCAGGTAAGATTTATATTTTTCATGTCCACTCCCATAGTGGATTTCCAGGTCATATTTTTAATGGTAATTGAAAGGCAGATAGCCTTCTAACCATGTTGGCCAATATTCCTTTATTTCAAGAAGCACAAGAATCTCATTCTAAATATCATCAGGCTGCCCAAGCTTTACGTTTACACTTTGGAATAACAAGAGAAGAAGCTAGGAGCATAGTAAAAGCCTGTACCGCTTGCCTTCCTTTCCATGCTCCTACACTCCCTCCAGGGAAGAATCCTCGTGGTTTGAGACCCAATGAAATCTGGCAAATGGATGTGACCCATTATAAATCTTTTGGTCGTCTATCTTTTATCCATGTGGTGGTAGACACCTTTTCAGGATTCACATTTGCAATGCCAGCAACAAAAGAGACAGCCCAAGTGGTCACTGAATTCCTTATACAAGCATTTGCAATTATGGGTGTGCCACAAGCAATAAAAACAGACAATGGACCTGCATAAATGTCTAAACATTTTACACACTTTTGTGCACAGTATAAGATTTTACATACCATGGACATACCCTTTAATCCTCAAGGGCAGGCGATAGTAGAGAGAAGAAACAGAGATATTAAGACACTCCTCCAAAAACAAAAGAAAGGGGGAGCCACAAGTAAGCCTAAAGAACTTCTAAATTTAGTTCTCTATACCATTAATCTTCTAATTTTTGACAAAGATGCACTGGCTCTGGCAGACAGGTTTTATAACCCACCGGAAGGGCAGTGTCCAGTGCGAGCAGCTCCACTGTCTTTAGATAATCGCCAAGTGATGTGGAGAGATCCAGAAAGTGGTGAATGGAAGGGACCAGATAGGTTAACTGCTTGGGGGAGAGGGTTTGCTTGTATCTCTACAGATGGAGAAGGAATCAGATGGGTACCAATGAGCCATATTCACCTTGTCCTTTGGAGAGAGACAAAGCAGACCCTTGAAATGAAGGAGAAGGCCCAAGAAACATTGGGGGGTTCTATTGCTGACTGTGCCCACCACTGAAAGAACCTGGCAGTTATGGCGTTTGACTCATGGACATCAAAAATTGCTGGACTTGAAAACCCTCATTGGATTCTCTGAGGCATCATAAGACTGTTGTGGGACTTCAAAACCTGTAGGGATCATTGGATTCCCTAATACATGAAGCAATGGGCAATATCTATCTCTTTGTTGCTGAAGAAATCATATGTGTGACTGATGTTTATATACCCTCCTTCTAGGACTTCTGGAAATATTTTTTCAAAACTGTGTTGATTTATATTGTTTGTTATATCACTACTTGCATGTACAATTCATGTTTGTTACACCACATTGAGCCTGCACTGACTGTGGGGAGAGTCATCACTAATAGCCTCTGCATTATTGCTATGTGTTTGTATAATAACTCCCATGCTGATGGGTTTGTGCATACTTGTCTCTAATAAGGCCCTTCAACCCAGAAACCCGCTAGCAATCCCCACTTCCCTTTGGTGCTTTTCATCTCCCTTCCTGAGATGTCAAGGAGGGCGTGATTATCTCCTTTTTAGTGCTTTCATCTCCCCTCCTGAGAAGTCGGGGGGGGGGGTGATCACCTCCTTTTTGGGGTTCTCACCTCCCTAAAAAGTCAGGGATGGTGTGACCACCTGTGTTCTAAAACAAAAGAAAGTGGGAGATGTAAAGGGCTAGAACTGAGCAAATGTACTTGGATAATGGAGCACATGAGACTAATTGCCAATTGGATGGTTCTCTATTAACATAATTGAAGGTTGACCCTCCCCAGCTGTTCTGTGCTGACTTGATTGGTGGGACAAAGAGGGGGAAGTGACATGTGTGGGTGGAGTAGGAGGAGAAGATTGAGGCATTCTCCTGGTGGTGGAGACAGAGAAGGTGGTGGAGAGAGAGGAAGGTGGTGGAGAGATTACTAGATCTAATCCCCTGACTGTGAGCTCAAGATACCAAGAATAAAGACTTTTGATTAGCCTGACTCCAGCTGATTTCTGGGAAGACAGAGTTCTAGCAGAGAAAAGGGAGGGAAAAGTTTGGAACACAAGATTTTGCAAGGGTAAATGTTAAAAATTATCAGTGTATATGTTTTGAAAATAAAAAAAAAAACTTTAAATAAACAAACAAACAAACAAATAATTGTACTGTGAGTTCATCCAACAAAAAAAGAAAAGAAAGAAAAAAAAACAAACAAACACATGGACACAAATAAGAAAGATTTTTTAAAGTATATTTCAGGAACAGGTTATATTCAAAATACATAATCATCAATGAATAAATTAATCTATTGTTTGATATATCCAAAGGCTCTAGCTTATGGAATAAGAACTCAATATTCGACAAAAAATTTTGAGAAAATAATGTGTCAGAAACTTGGCATAGATCTACATCTCACATTCCATATGAAAATAACATCAAAATAGGTATATGATTTAGGGATAAACAAATTAGGAGATTAAGAAGAGAGGGCTTTGTGACCAAAGAAGAACTGCAGAACATTATTAAATGCAAAGTAGATAATTTTGATTATATTAAATTAAAAAGGGTTTTATATAATCAAAAGCAAAGCATGCAAGATTAGAAGGTAAGTAGAAAATTGGGGGGGTAATTTACACAAATAAGATAAAGATCATAAAAAGGGAGATATGTTTTCAAATTTACAAAAATGATTATAGTAGCCCTTTTGTTGTGGCAAGGAACTGGACACTGGGATACTGCCTATCAGTTGGAGAATAGCTGAATAAGTTATGTTATGAATTTTATGGAATTTATTGTTCTACCATGGGATATTTGAAGGGTCTTGAAATATAGGCACTTGAAATGTAGTACTGAGATTGTAAAGTTCTCTATTCATGTAAAAAAAAAAAAAGACAGCCTCAAATCCACACAATAATTTCCAAGATCAGATCCTTATGTGAACTAGCTCTTCTATATTTGCATACACTGATTATATTTCATGATACCTACTTGAAAAAAATGAATAGTTACGGACTAATTTTCAGATACTCCATAGATAGGATGAAAAAGTTTAAAAGTTAGAATTTCTTCAGAGTTCTGGAACTGATGAATGAATGAGGCAAGGTGGAAACATAGATTTAAGAAAATGATTTTAAGATAGATTTTTAAGGATTTTACAACCCTGTATTGTAGAGGACCTCAGGTAGTGGGGAACTCTAGGTAAAGCATAAGACTCTTCAGCCCAGGGGGAACCTGCTGCTAATATCTGGTTTGGCTCCCCACCTCCCTTTGAAATCAAAGAGGGTGTGATCACCTCCCTTTGGTGGTGATCTCACCTTTTCTGAGAAGTCAAAGAGGGCGTGACCACTTGTGTTCTTTCTACTTGAAGCAAGGAATACTTACAGTAAGAGATCAGACAGTGCAATTGTCTCTCAGTCTCCTCTTTCCACAAGGAACATCTTCGAAGGATGCTATGCAACTCCTTCAAGTTTATAATTTACAGCTGTGGAGGCTCTCAGAGCATTGACCTGCCCATTCACTTAGTTCCTTAACACAAAGAAATCAATATATGTTGTCTGATTAATTTAGCATGATTACTGATCATGTACTCATCAGTCCATATACACAACAAAATATGCTTAAAAAAATCAAAGATAACCTTACATTTCCCATATGTTATCTGTATCCTATTATAGATTATAGATACAGATGCATCACATATATACAGATTGATTGTGATAGCAGGAGTTTATAACTGAAACATAGGTTTGAGGGCTAAAGAAATCAAGGAACGCTTCATGAAGGAAATGATTTTGGGGCTTTTCTTTTTGGGAAAGAAAGGATTCCAACAAGAGGAACTTGCTTGAGTGATCATTTTCTAGTATTGGATGTGTTTGTTTATTTCTGAGCTACCTTTCTCTTTTTTCTAAGAATTAAATTTTAAAAAATTAAAAACAAAACCAAACCATGCTGGACAGGAATTGATGGAAAGAATGAAGAAGCTTCATCTCTCTTTAGTATTGCTTCTTCCTTCCAACAATCATTTTGCTCTCTCTTTGACTCATTAGGTTGTTAGCAGGGCAAGAACTATTTTAACTTCTCTTTTTATCCCCTGCAGTAAGCATAGTTCTTGTCACCTAGTAGGGATTTAGGACAAGTAAGTGGCTTAGTGGATAAAATGCTGGGATTGGAGTCAGACTTGAATTTATATCTGGCCTCATACAGGTATTAACTGTGTAATTATTGGCAAGTCACTTAATCCTGTTTGTCTCAATTTCCTAATATGTAAAATGTGCTTGAAAAGAAAATGGCAAACTACTCAGTATTTTGTCAGGAAAACCCCAAATGGGGTCATAAAGCGTTGAATATGACTGAAATAATTGAAAAGTAGTCACTTAATATGCTCCTTGGCTACCTGATTCTCTGAGTCTCAGGAAGCCTACTGTTCCCTTCTTGATTTGGCCAATCAGGATAACATTCAGTTCATTCCACATCCTCCATATTTTCATTACATTTTTAAATATAAAAGTGGCAGTTTGTGCAAATTTACTATCTGATAAAATTCAACTATTTCAGTGTTTCAGTGTACCCTACCATAGGTGGGGTTTTGGTTTTTCTTACTGCCTGGACTACACAGGAAATATTTCAAAACAACTATAAATGTCATTTCTTTATTCTTTTCAAATGCAGGGAGCAGAAGACTTCCATGCTCATACACTGGTTTATTTATTTTTCTCACTAAGTCCCACATTACCAGCTATGAACTACATTCAAAACCCCAAGACTCAACTGTGTTGTGCAATTTAGAAACCCAAGATATTAAAAATGTTTCCAAAGTCAACCAAACAATTTTTGTTCTCTCCAAAGAAATGTGTTTCCCATGATGTTCCACTGACAAGTCAGTCTCACAGAGCCAAGTTGTCACTAGAATAAGTTTCCAGGGTGTAGTTCTAATTTGCTTGAGCAGACAAGGAAAAAATCCATAGTAGAAACTCCCTGCTGAGACTTGTAGTTCTTATTTCTTATATCTGGCCATATGTGTGGGGCTTGGTTTGCATTCATCTCAAAATAGTATGCCAGAACTTAACAATACTACCAAAGCATTTATTTATAATTTGCACCAAAATGTATAGTGCCTTGAGATCCAGACTCAAAGTCAGAGAGATCTTGATTCAAGACCAACTTCTAACACATATATTGGCTATATATATATATATATATATATAGTCAAAAAGGTGACCCAATTTCTCAATAGTTCTATAAGCTTAAACATAATAGGGAAAATGATAACCTAGAAGACTTTTCTCATTCCAAAGTTGCCTATATCAGTTAAACCAAGACTACCACTAACCAAAGTCAAAGGGATTCTAAGAAACACAACTTAAAAATCTTTTTTTTTTTTTTGCCCAATGTATAAAAAAGCTTGAGCTAGAAAAATTCAGTAAAGATAACCCTCAATTTTTCCCATTTTAGGTTCTTTATCTTCCAAACACCCATGTAATATTGGTGAATTTTTAATTATATAGTTGAACATAAAAAAATTTTCAAGGGGGTACCTAATTTTTTGTCTCCTATTTAAAATAAATGTGTGAGAAGAGAGTGGGTAAGGTATGAAGAAGAAATATAAGTACTCAAAGCAGCATGTAGGCAGTTTGTTACTCACAAACATGCATGTGTGCAGCCAGATGGCCCTTAAGTCTTACAGGCAAGGAAGGGAAGTAGCAACAAGCATTCACTGTGTCAAATATCCTAGTCAAAAGTATAGTTTGCTGATTGTTGTTGTTGGGAGAATTGATAGTTTTCAATTATGGGGTGGCCCAAACTGAAACTTCCCTTATCACAAGTGCATTGTAATTAGGAACATTTGCTAACTTTATATACTTGGATTAGATGAAATATACTCAATCAGCACTTTATATTCATTGCCTAAAAGAAGCTGATCAAATCAGTTATCAGAAACAAAAGAATGTCCCAATACATTGGCATATACATCAGTTGTCAAACATGGACTCACTTCTGTCAGCAAGGACCTAACAATAGGCCAGTTTTCACAAAATTCCATAAAGAAAACTCCACAAAATGTAGCAAAGGAGAACATTGCAAACCCTCCCTGTCTTTATTATGTGATAGAATAGGAAGAATATGGTTCTAGAATAAAGAATATTATTTTTGATCCTTAGCACCTTCTCTTTTTGTATAAGTCATAGCATCTTAAACTAGATATATAAGGGATTTCAGAGACTTTCTAAGCCAATCCCTTTATTTTAAAGATGATGTAACTGAGACATTAGCTGAGAAAGTAATTTGGGCAAAGCCTCAAATATTAAAAAAATAAGTATTAAAGGCAGAATTTGAACTCAGGTCCTCTAACTCCAGAAACAGCATTCTTTTCATGGTATCACCTATGAAATGCAGATATTAATACCACCTACTTCACAGGTTTGTTGTGAACATCAAATAAAATACTATTTTTAAAATACCTAACATGGTGCCTGACAAACAGCAGGCACTTGATTAATGCCTCTTTGCTTCTTTTATTTCTTTCTTGCCTTAGTGGCCTATAAAGAATACAATTCTGTAACCCTCATAAATATAATTTATATATTCAAGTTTGGTTGAGATCTTTTTCTCCCTTTACTTTTCTGCTTTGACTACAAAATCAATCATTTTAAGAGACTGTCAAATGAAATGTAAGAATTAAAATTGGGAGAATATGATCAGTTATTTTCAAGGGGAAAGCCTATAAACCTGAAGAAATTGTATTAATTCAGTCTTAAACATAAACATGCAACATACTTCTTTTTTTCTTGTGCTTCCCTGATATCTGCTAATTGGAATTTTAATCCTTCTTTAACAGCAAAGTCAAATCTAATTCCTTCCTGGATATTTCTTAGATTCTTCCAACTGAAAATGATCATATGATTTATATAAAGCTGTAGGTTATTTTAGAAATCATCCAATCTAATCTCTTCATTTCACAAATGAGAAAACTGAGACAAGATAGATCATGTGATTTGCCCATAGTCACTACTAAGTATCTGAGGCAGGAGTAGAATCCAGGTTTTTCTATATCCAAATCCAGAATTAATTACATCTTACTAAACTAGCACCTTAATACTTGTAAACATAATGTGTTTTTATATCTGTCTTCAGAACTTATAATTTTCTTATACTTATATATTTTCCAATTTTATTTCCTGTTAGTATTTAACTACTGTAAGAAGAATGACTGCCTCATATTTATAATTCCTTTAGGATCTAGCATTATAATTTATACATGGGTGAAACTCAATAAATATTTATTTAATTGAATTGAATAGTATGGCATAAGAAAATTATTGATTTGCAATTAGAAAATGTGTAAATTCTAGCAGTGCTCATTATTAGTGTGGCCTTTGACATAACTTTTCTTATCTGTAAAATGGGGAGTGAATAAAAACAAATGTTCCACCTTTCAATAAAATAAATGGGATACAGTTTGAGAACTTTGAGTTGCTTAAATGAAACTGTTGAGTGTTCTATAACTTTAGTCTATTATGCTGAACAATGGGAAAATTAGGCTTTTCCAATGACACTAGAACAATAACAAACTGATTCTGAGTATTGGGACATCAAGTTTCAACATACTCAAAACCAAATATGCTCCCATGTCCACCCCATTCCCCTAAAAAAAAATTCCAATTTTTTTTCACTTTCTTATTTAAATGATTTGAACTCAAGCTCCCTGTTTCCATATATCACATGCAATTTCCACTGCACAATTAAATTTAGAAATCATCTAAGTCACAACTTGTTCAGATAGATGTTATTAATGCAAAACTGAAGATCTACAGAGTCCTTATACTGACCACATTGCTGTATGCCTGTGACACCCAGACAGTATACTAGCACCATGCCAGGAAACTGAATTGCTTCCATTTGAATTGCCTTAGAAAGATTCTGAATATCACCTGGCAAGAAAAGATACCAAACATTGAGGTCTTTTTCAAACTAAATATCCAAATACTGAAATTCTTCTGCAAAGAATCAAACTCCATTGGGCTTGCCATATTTTTTGAGTGCCTAATGTCTGTTTGTGAAAAAGATCATTTAATGCAGACCTCAAACAGGGCAAGTATTCACAAAAGTGTTCAGAAAAAGCAATACAAGGACATGCTCAAGGTCTCTCTTAAGAACTTTAGAACTGATTGTATGACATGGGAAACACTAGAAAAGGATGTGCTACCATGGCAGGTGCTCATCATGCTGTGCTCTATGTTTAAAGCAGAAGTGAATTAGCTCAGAAGAAATACAAGATGCACAAGTTAAAGAATCCACCTAAAATGTTCATATAGACTGCCAGACCTGTAAATTGAACATTCTGCACTCATGTTGGTCTGACTAGCCATAGCTGAACATACTAACTTGATTCTAACATAATGGTGTCATTTTGGTCCTCTTCAAGAATGAAGTACAACTATCTGGTACTATGTACTATTTCATCAACATAAGAGCTGAGGCTCAGAGTTGATATGACCTTCTCAAAACCCTATCCAGCTAATACAAGTATTATTAATTCAAATCCAATTGCCATATTTACATTTCCTACTACTTTACGGTATTGGCACTAATAGGTAAGAATCACTTGATTAGGATGGAGACTTAATATAAAAAATTAGTCACAGGGCAATCCTTTTTTGTGCTAAGAAAATGTATCAAGTGGAAAACGACTCTGACTCAACCTCCCTGTGTGTATCTCTATGTCTCTATGTGTCTGTCTCTGTCTCTCTCTCTTTCTTCTTTCAATCTTTTTCTCTGTCTCTCTATTTCCCTCTCTCTATCTCTCTCCAACTCTGACTCTGTCTCTCTTTTTCCATCTTTTTTAAGCTATATTTCTATTCAGCATTAAAACAGTGATCTTACATCTATCTATCATCTGTTATCCAGGCAAGTATTCTGGTGTCTGGATTGCACATCAAAATAAACCCCACAGGGTAGTGGTGGTTCAACACCTACATATTTGAATTTTAAAAGCTAAAAAAAAAAAACATTTTTCTTTCTTTGTTTGCTTTTTAGATTTCTCTTCCCCTTCCCTTGTCGATAAGTCACAGTTTTGCATTCAGAACACCTACTTCTCATCCACCAGTCTGACTGATGTCTGCAGGATGCTACCTACCAACATAACTTTTCCTCCTACAGTTTTCTCTTTATCTCTTTATCACTTCTGAAAATCTGCAATGTATGATACAAACAAATCAAATAAAATTAATTATTTCTCATCTAATTCTGAGAAATCCCTTTGGCATTAACGTTGCATCCTTTCTAATGATGTGATGAAGTATATGATGCTTTAAAGGCCTGGGGATGAAGGTTTTAATTCTTTTCATCACTGACCTGACTTTTGAAGGTGACTATTCTTAATTACCTATCTATTTTATTTCATATTTTCATCTAATTTATTGAGATTTATATTTAGACCAGACTCCAACATGCATAACTGCTTCCATTTGAACTTCCCAATAAAAATAACTTTCTTGACTCCATAAAATTCAGATTTAAATTGAGTGCCATTTTTTTATTCACAAGAATTTTTATGAATGTAATACATCAATGAATAAAATAATCCATTAAACCATATACAATAGCTATGCAAAACATCTACTTAGCAATATGGTTCAAATGAATTTTTTTTCAATCTGTTAAGGATTTGGGAAATATAACCCTGATACACACATACAGAAAATACAACACTGTTCTTCTACTTCCCCTGGATCTATGATCTTAAATTTTTCTGCAGTGGATATATGTGTCTCACACTCAAGTTTGCAGATAATAATATATAAGTACAAAGGAATGGATGTCACATGTAGAGTTAAAAAAAAAAAACAGTAATTATTTGTTGTGTGTATCAAATATCTAGCACATAAGTAGATATTAGCATTATTCATGAGGCAGCTAGGTGAGTTCAAATCTGAGTTCAGATGGTTACTTGCTATGTGACCCACCTTGGGAAAATTTATGTGACTTCTATATGCCTCAGTTTTCTCAAGTATAAAATGGTGGTCATGATAGAATGTACTTCCTAGGATTGTTGTGAAAATCAAATGTGATATTTTTTGTAAAGTGCCTAGTGCAGTGCTGCATATCTATCAAGAACTAAGTAAATGGTAGTTATTGGCATTGTTATCATTATTGCTACTATCATAGAGGAAGATATATAATTAAATCAAATACGCCATCTATCATTCTATGTCAAAACAGAATAAATAAAATACCTGTGAGTTTATATGATACAAACTATGGCAAGAGAAGTGATGAGAGGTATAAAATATTATATATGATTGGAAAAAATTATGTTTCAGACTGAAATTTGAATGGCTTCATGGAAGAGAAGACATACTATTTAAGCTGAATCTTGAAATACCAGTAGGATCTCAATAGATAAAGTTAAGGGTAAAAGCCATTCCAAGCAAAGGTAACTATAGCATTTTAGAAACATAAAAATATCTGAGTTGTGTTGATGAATGAAGCATGATATTCCGACCTATTTCCCAAACATTATGCTGAATCCTTACTGCCAACCTTAATACACTCACCTGAATCCGCGGCCAGCCAGTAGAACAGCCATTCATCATTATTGGCCGACTAGCCTCCATTCTCTATTTCATACTCATACTCATCCTTATACCTCTAGCAGGCCTATTTGAAAACTATATACTAAAACCTAAATGAAGAGTCCAAGTAATTTAACTAAAATACTGGCCTTGTAAGTCAGCAATGAAGATATACCCCTTCCTAGAATACATAGTGAAAAATGATGAGACAACATTGGAAAAGGAAGTTGTCATATTTTAGAGGACCTTGAATGCTGAAATAAGCTTCAAGCTTTTTGATACAGGTTTCATGCATTTGTGTAACTATTTTAATTTTAACCTTTTTAGCTTATTATAGTTTTTTTTTTGTTTGTTTGTTTGTTTTTTGTTTTTAGTTTGTTTTTTTTTTGTTTTTTTTTTTAATTGGCTCTCATTCTCCAGTTATGTTCTTTTCTATTCTGGATTAGAATTAGTTTGTAGGAAAAGATTTCTTATACTAATAGTGTGACTAAAGTTTGGGGTATTCTAATGTCTATCAAGGATCTACACGTTATTTTATTTTCTTTTATTATGGTAACTTTCAAAATCTTATGAAAGTGGGACTTCCGGCCAAGATAAGATGGTAGAATGAAGGCAGACAGCTGCTTGAGGTCTGCGTTTTTTTTTTTTTTTTTGTTTTTTGTTTTTTTTAATAATTTTTTTTCACAGTATATATGCATGAGTAATTTTTTAAATAATATTATCCCTTGTATTCATTTTTCCACATTATCCCCTCCATCCCTGTACTCCCTCCCCTTGATGACAGGCAATCCCATACATTTTACATATGTTACAATATAACCTAGATACAATATATGTGTGTAAATACCATTTTCTTGTTGCACATTAAGTATTAGATTCCAAAGGTATTAGTAACCTGGGTAGATAGACAGTAGTGCTAACAATTTACATTCACTTCCCAGTGTTCCTTCTCTGGCTGTAGTTATTTCTGTCCATCATTGATCAACTGGAAGTGAGTTGGCTCTTCTTTATGTTGAAGATTTCCACTTCCACCAGAATACCTCTTCATACAGCATTGATGTGTACAGTGATCTTCTGGTTCTATTCATTTCACTCAGCATCAGTTAATGTAAGTCTCTCCAAGCCTCTCTGTATTCATCCTGCTGGTCATTTCTTATAGAACAATAAATAATATTCCATAACATCCATATACCATAATTTACCCAACCATTCTCCAATTGATGGGCATTCATTCATTTTCCAGTTTCTAGCCACTACAAAAAGAGCTGCCACAAACATTTTGGCACATACAGGTCCCTTTCTGCTCTTTAGTATTTCTTTGGGATATAAGCCCAGTAGTAGCACTGCTGGATCAAAAGGTATGCAGAGTTTTATAACTTTTTGGGCATAGTTCCAAATTGCTCTGCAGAATGGCTGGATTCTTTCACAACTCCACCAACAATGTATCATTGTCCCAGTTTTCCCACATCCCCTCCAACATTCATCATTATTTGTTCCTGTCATCTTAGACAATCTGATATGTGTGTAGTGGTATCTCAGAGTTGTCTTAATTTGCATTTCTCTGATCAGTAGTGATTTGGAACACTCTTTCATATGAGTGGATATAGTTTCAATTTCATCATCTAAGAATTGTCTGTTCATATCCTTTGACCATTTATCAATTGGAGAATGGTTTAATTTCTTATAAATTAGGGTCAGTTCTCTTTTTCTGTTTCTCTTCAGTCTTGTGGATGTAGATCAAATGTTTTGTTTAAGTCTGGTTTTTTTCTTAGAAACATATGGAATTCTTCTATTTCATTGAATGACCATCTTCTTCCATGGGAAAAAATGCTAAAATTAGCTGGGTAATTTATTCTTGGTTGCAATCCTTGATCTTTTGCCTTTCGGAATATCAGGTTCCAGGCCCTTCTATCTTTTAATGTGGAGGCAGCCAGATCTTGAGTGACCATTATTGTGGCACCTTGGTATTTAAATTGTTTTTTTCTAGCTGCTTGCAGGATTTTCTCCTTTGTGTGGTAATTCTGCATTTTAGCCACAATATTCTATGATGTTCTTTTTTTAGGGTCTTTTTCAGGAGTTCAATGAATTATTTCGACGCCTATTTTCCCTTTTGTTTCTATTATCTCTGGACAGTTCTCTTTGATGATTTCCTGTAAAATAGAATCTAGGCTCTTTTTTTGGTCATAGTTTTCGGGAAGTCCAATGATCCTCAGATTATCTCTCCTAGATATATTTTCCATGTCTATAGATATTCCCAGTAAGTATTTGACATTATTCTCCAGCTTTTCATTTTTTTGTTTTGTTTGACTGATTCTTGGCTTCTCAATGAATCATTCATTTCTACTTGTTCCATCCTGAATTTTAAGGAGTTATTTTCTTCATTCACATTTTTTAGCTCTTTTTGTATATGCCCAATTGAATTTTTAAATGAATTATTTTGCTCTATTGAATTTTTTCCATTTCCCTAATTTTTTTAGAGAATTTTCTTTTTCCAATTCAGAAATCCTATTTTCTTGAGACTTTTTTATCTTTTCCAATTCAGAAATCCCACTTTCCTGTGATTTTTTAACCTTTTCTAATTCACAAATTTTGTTTCCCTGAATCTCCTGTGAATTCTTTATTTTTTCCAACTCCAATTTTAGAATGTTGTTATTCTCTATCATAGCTTCTCTTTCCTTTCCCCATTTTTCTTCAAACTCTTAATTTTTTCATAGGCTCTTCTAGGAGAGAGTTATGTGATATGGGGCAGGTATCATTCCCCTTTAGGCTGTTATCTGCTGACTCTCTGCTATTAACTTCCTCGGGGTTGTATACCCGCTCTCTCTGTGTGTAGAAAAATCAATGGTTCTTCTTGGCTTTTTACTCATATTTAAAAATCTTTTGGGGTCTGTCCTTGGGATAAGACGTTTATTTATTTATTTCTTTACAAGCTTCCTCCCAGACTGGATGGATGCAGCGGCTCCTGTGCCTGAGCTAAGAGAGAGCTGTGGGAGAGAGTTCCCCTCCCCCTCCCTGGAAGTGTCCAAGAGGTGATTAGCATGGCTGCACTTTAAGAGCGCTGTGTGTCCTAGTGACTTCCCTGAGGTTAAAGACTGAACAGTAAAGGCAACACAAAGCCCAGCCAATGCGTCCTGTGGGGCATGGATGTCAGCAGCTGATGTGAAAAGCCCCTGCACTCAAACTGGAAGTGTCTGCCCTGAAACTGCAGTCCCTATTTCAAAGGTTCCACTTCTCTGGGACTTCCGGGGGTGAGTTCCACAGCCTCCAGCCGAGCCAGCCACTATGTGTTGCCTTGGGCCATGTCCGTCCGCTTTTCAAGCTCTTAACTACTCCCAGGTGAAGCCCTGGACAGCCGAAGTCAGCCACACCCACAATGCCGAGATCTGTTAGGTCACTTCCAGATTGGGGTGGTTCTAGTATCTGGCTCTATATATAATCGTGGCTTGATTTCTCTTCTGAGCTGCTGTTATAAGCAGAGAAGAGCTAACAGCCTGTGCCAGATTCCTCTATCTCAGTGGCTTCTCTGATCCCAGAGCCCTCCCCAGCCCAATCAGCTCAGTGTGCTAGCACCCAAATGTCTGTGCTGGCCTCTTTTTTTTTCCTCCCCTGGGAACCGACCTTTTCTTTTGAAACTACAGTTTCTCTTCAGCTGGTAAGTTGTGCTTCCAGTCCTTGTGGTTTCTATCAGTCCAGCGTTATTTTTGAGGCTGATTTAACTAATTGGTTTTGAGGGAAGAATGGAGCTCACAAAAGAGCATGTATCTTCTCTGCCATCTTGGCTCCGCCTCTGAGGTCCGCGTTTTCTCTCAAGACTTACTTCATGACAAGCCTCGGAGTTAATGCTTGACTGGAAAAGAAACCCACAAATAATCACCAAGAGACAACATCCTTGAAATTTGCCAGAGAAGGTCTGTGTTTGCTCATGGGAGGTTTGAACAGACTGGGCCCACAATGAGGGCAGGCAGCCAGAGCAAGACAGTTAGCTCACACAGCTCAGACCTGAGGAGGCAAGGGTACGAACTCTGCCATTTCTACGAAAAGACTTTTACCCCAATGTGGATACTCCATCTTGGCAGCAAGCCAGGAGCATCTGAGAAGGTGTAAACACCTGAGGTAAAGAATAAAACCCCAGAAAGCTAGTCTCTCGGAACCCTGCCACCCCTAACCCCACCCAGAGTGACTCAGAGAGTTCTCAGAGGCTCACAGATCAGATGCAGCACAGCCATTGCTGTCCTGTTAGTGCCTTGCTATTGTCTCCCTCAGTCCATAGAGAAGCTTGTTAACACCATCCAGCCCCATTCTCTCCTCCCAAAAAAGAGAGCAATTGTTTCTCTTGTCAATGTGTTTTCTTCCATTCCCTCTCTGACAAAATGAACAAAAAATTTTAAAGGACTCTAACCATTGACAGCTTCTGTATGGAGAGAGAGCAGCCTTCAATACTGAGGACACTAAAAGCAGATTGTCTTCAGATGAATCCCCTAAGGGGAATATGATCTGCTCCTCAATACAAAAGAATCTCATAGAGGAAATCAAAAAGGCTCTCACAAGAGAGCTAAAAGAGAAATGGGAAAAGGAAAGGGAAGCTTGGCAAGAGAGCCTGGAGATGTCATTCCACTCATTTAAAGACAGAGTGGATAAAGAAAACAAATTGTTGAGAAATAAAATTAGTGAATTAGAAAAGGTAAACAACTCCAAGGAAAACAGGATTAGTAAAAAACAAAAACAAACAAACAAACAAAAAAAAAAAAACAGCTCTCTAAAAAATAAAATGGATAAAATAGAAAAAAATTCCATAGAAGATAAAAACTCAATTGGACAATTACAAAAAGATATAAAAAAGTGAGTGAAGAAAACACATCATTGAAAATTAGACTTGAACAAGTAGAAATTAATGACTCAAGGAGAAACTAAGAAGTTTTCAAGCAAAACCAAGAAAATGAAACAATTGAAAAGAATGTCAAGTACCTTATTAGAAAGACAACAGAACTGGAAAACAGATCCAGGAGAGACAATTTGAGAATAATCAGACTACTTGAAAAATGTGAGGAAAAAAAGAGCTCAGACACTATTTTCAAGGAAATTATCAAAGAGAACTGCCCAGATGTTTTGGAAACAGAGGGTAAAATAGACAATGAAAAAATTCATTGATCGCCTACTGAAAGGGACCCTAAAATCAAAACGCCAAGAAACATAGTGGCCAAGTTCAAGAACCATCAGACAAAGGAAAAAATATTGAAAGCTGCTAGAAAAAAGCAATTCAGATATGGAGGAGCCACAATAAGGATAAACCAGGATCTAGCAGCATCCACATTAAAAGAACAAAGGGCCTGGAATCTAATATTCCAAAAGGCTAAGGAACTTGGTATGCAGCCAAGAATAACTTACTCAGGAGAAATGAACATCATTTTCCAGAGAAGAAGATGAACATTTAACGATTTAACAAAATAAATGAATTTCATCTATTCTTGATGAAAAAACTAGATCTACACAAAATGTTTGATCTTCAAATACAGAACTCAAGAGATTTCTAAAAAGATAAAGAGAAATCTTGGGAACTATATTTCTGCCATAAAGATATGTAAAGAACACATGTATAATTTGTCCTAGAAACTAGAGGTAGAAAGGAAATTATATCATAAAAAAGGGTAAAGTGGTGGTACTACATCTCATGAAGAGGCAAAGGTAACCTATTATATCTGAGAAAAAGATAGGAGGGGTATGAACATAGTGTGTATCAACAGACATATTCGATTTATGGTGAAACGTCTTCCATTTCATTGAAAAGTGAGAGGGAAGGAGTAAGCTAAGGGGAAGGGAATACAGAAATTGTGAGGAAAAGGGGTAAAATAAGGTGGGGGAGGGATATTAAAAAGGGAGGGCTGTGAAAAGCAAGTGGTATTCACAAGCTTAATAATGGGTAGGGGGTAAGAGGGAAGGAAAGGAGAAAAGTATAAACAGAGATTAATAATATGGGAAGCAATGTAGAATTAGTCATTCTAACCATAAATGTGAATGGAGTAAACTCCCTCATAAAGAGGAAGCAGTTAGCAGACTGGATTAAAAGCCAAAATCCTACTATATGTTGTTTACAGGAAACACACCTGAAACAGGGTGATACATTCAAAATAAAAGTAAAAGGGTGGAGCAGAGTCTACTATGCTTCAGGTGAAGCCAAAAAAGCAGGGGTAGCCATCCTCATCTCAGATCAAGCAAAAACAAAAATTGATCTAATTAAAAGAGATAAGGAAGGGCATTACATCCTGCTAAAGGGTAGCATAGATAATGAAGCAATATCAATATTAAACATATAGACACCAAGTGGTACAGCATCTAAATTCTTAAAAGAGAAATTAAGAGACCTGCAAAAAGAAATAGACAGCAAAACTATAATAGTCGAAGAGCTCAACCTTGCACTCTCAGAATTAGATAAATCAAACCACAAAATAAATAGGAAAGGAGTCAAAGAGGTAAATAGAATATTAAAAAAGTTGGATGTGATAGATCTGTGGCGAAAGCTAAATAGAGACAGAAAGGGGTACACTTTCTTCTCAGCAGTTCATGGAACCTATACAAAAGTTGATCATATACTAGGACATAAATACCTCAAAATCAAATGCAGTAAGGCAGAAAAAGTAAATGCATCCTTTTCAGGCCACAGTGCAATTAAAATTTCATTTAATAAAAAGCCAGGGGAGAATAGACCAACAAATAATTGGAAACTAAATAATCTTATACTAAAAATGATTGGGTAAAACAGCAAATCGTAGACATAATTAACAATTTCACCCAAGAAAATTACAATAATGAGACATCATACCAAAATGTGTGGGATATAGCCAAAGCAGTAACAAGGGAAGTGTTATATCTCTATATGCCTACTTGCATAAAATAGAGAAAGAAAGAGTCAAAAAATTGTGCTTACAATTAAAATGACTAGAAAAGGAACAAATTAAAAAACCCCAGACAAACACGAAACTTGAAATTCTAAAAATAAAAGGTGAGATTAATAAAATCAAAAGTTAAAAAAAAAAAAAAAACCTGTTGAATTAATTAATAAAACTAAGAGTTGGTTCTATGAAAAAACCAACAAAATAGACAAACCCTTAGTAAATCTGATTAAAAAAAGGAAAGAGAAAAAGCAAATTGTTATTCTTGAAAATGAAATGGGAGAACTCACCACTAATGAAGAGGAAATTAGAACAATAGTTAGGAGCTACTTTGCTCAACTCTATGCCAATAAATTCAATAACTTAAATGAAATGGAAGAATACCTTCAAAAATATAGCTTGCCCAGATTAACAGAGGAAGAAGTAAGTAGTCTAAATAGTCCCATTTCAGAAAAACAAATAGAACAAGCTATTAACCAACTGCCTAAGAAAAAATCCCCAGGACCAGATGGATTTACATGTGAATTCTACCAAACATTTAAAGAACAACTAACTCCAATGCTATATAAACTATTTGAAAAAATAGGAATTGAGGGAGTCCTACCAAATTTATTTTATGACACAGACATGGTACTGATACCTAAACCAGGTAGATTGACAACTGAGAAAGAAAACTATAGACCAATCTCCTTATTGAATATTGATGCTAAAATCTTAAATAAGATATTAGCAAAAAAGACTTCAGAAAATCATCCCCAGGATAATATACTATGATCAAGTAAGATTTATACCAGGAATGCAGGGCTAGTTTAATATTAGGAAAACTATTAGTATAATTGACCATATTAATAATCAAATTAATAAAAACAATATGATCATCTCAATAGATGCAGAAAAAGCATTTGATTAAATCTAACATCCATTCCTACTAAAAACGCTTGAGAGTGTAGGAATAAAAGAACTATTCCTTAAAATAATAAGGAGCATATATTTAAAACTGTCAGTAAACATCATATGTAATAGCGATAAACTGGAATCTTTCCCTGTAAGATCAGGAGTGAAACAAGGTTGCAAGTATCCCCATTACTAATCAATATAATACTAGAAACCCTAGCCTTGGCAATAAGAGCCGAGAAAGAGATTCAAGGAATTGGAGTAGTTTGATGAGGAAATCAAACTATCACTCTTTGCAGATGACATGATGTTATACTTAGAGAACTTCAAAGACTTCTAAAAAGCTATTAGAAATAATTCAGAACTTTAGCAAAGTTGCAGGATACAAAATAAATCCACATAAATTCTCAGCATTTTTATACATTACCAACACAATCCAAGAGCAAGTGATACAAAGAGAAATTCCATTCAAAATAATTGTCAACAGTATAAAATATTTGGGAATATATCTACCAAAGGAAAGTCAGGAATTAGATAAGCAAAATTATAAAAAACACTTGCCAAAAAAATAAAATCAGATTTAAATAATTGGAAAGACATTGAGTGCTCTTGGATAGGCTGAGCAAATATAATTAAGATGGCAATACTCCCTAAACTAATCTATTTATTCAGTGCTATACCAATCAGACTCCCAAAAACTATTTTAATAACCTAGAAAAAATAACAACCAAATTCATATGGAACTACAAAAGGTCAAGAATTTCAAGAAAAGTAATGAAAAAAAAAATGAAGGTGGTCTAGCTGTACCTGATCTAGAATGATATTATAAAGCAACAGTCACCAAAACCATTTGGTATTGGCTAAAAAATAAACTAGTTGATTAGTGGAATAGGTTAAGTTCACAGGGCAAGATAGTGAATAAAAATAGCAATCTACTATTTGATAAACCCAAAGATCCCAAATCTTGGGATAAGAATTCATTATTTGACAAAAACTGCTGGGAAAACTGGAAATTAGTATGGCAGAAACTAGTCATGGACCCACATTTAACACCACATACTAAGATAAAATCAAAATGGCTCCAAGATTTAGGCATAAAGAACGAGATCATAAATAAATTAGAGGAACATAGGATAGTTTATCTCTCAGACTTGTGGAAGAGGAAGGAATTTGTGTCCAAAGGAGAACTAGAGATCATTATTGATCACAAAATAGAAAATTTTGATTACATCAAATTAAAAAAGTTTTTGCACAAACAAAACTAATGCAAACAAGATTAGAAGGGAAGTAACAAATTGGGAAAACATTTTTACAGTTAAAGGTTCTGATAAAGGCCTCATCTCCAAAATATACAAAGAATTGACTTTAATTTATAAGAAACCAAGCCATTCTCCAATTGAAAAATGGTCAAAGGATATGAACAGACAATTTTCAGATGATGAAATTGAAACTATTCCACTCATATGAAAGTGTTCCAAATCACTATTGATCAGAGAAATGCAAATTAAGACAACTCTGAGATACCATTACACACATGTCAGATTGGCTAAGATGACAGGAACAAATAATGATGAATATTGGAGGGGCTGTGGGAAAACTGGGACACTGATGCATTGTTGGTGGAATTGTGAAGGAATCCAACTATTAAGAGCAATCTGGAATTATGCCCAAAAAGTTATCAAAATGTGCATACCCTTCGACCCAGCAGTGCTACTACTGGGCTTATATCTCAAAGAAATACTAAAGAAGGGAAAGGGACCTGTATATGCCAAAATGTTTGTGGCAGCTCTTTTAGTAGTGGCTAGAACCTGGAAAATGAATGGATGTCTGTTATGTTCTTACTAAGTGCTAAGTCGGTACTTAACAATTCTCTAGTTCTGGTCTTTACTAGAAGTTTAACTCCTTTGAACTCCAGTGGAAAAGACTTTCTGTCCAAGCATTTGCAATTATGGGTGTGCCACAAGAAATAAAAACAGATAATGGACCTGCATATAGTTCTAAACATTTTGTGCACTTTTGTGCACAGTATAAGATTTTGCACACTACTGGAATACCTTTTAATCTGCAAGGTCAGGCAATATTAAAAATCAGAAATATTAAGACACTCCTCCAAAAACAAAAGAAAGGAAAAACAAAAGAAAAACAAAAAGGGGAGCTACAGGTAGCCCTAGAGAACTTCTAAATTTAGTTCTCTATACCATTAATTTTCTAATTTTTGATAAAGATGTACTGGCTCCAGCAGACAGGTTTTATAACCCACCAGAAGGGCAGTGTCCAGTGTGAGCAGCTCCACTCTTCTTAGATAATCCCCAGTTGATGTGGAGAGACCCAGAAAGTGGTGAATTGAAGGGACCAGAGAGGTTAACTGCCTGGGGGAGAAAGTTTGCTTGTATTTCTTCAGATGGAGAAGGAATCAGATGGGTGCCAACAATTCGTATTCGCCTTGTCCATTCAGAGAGAGACAGAAAAAGAGAAAGACCTCAAAACAAAGGAGAAAATCTAAGAAACATGTGACACTAAAAGAGCATGGCTAATAAGAGTATTAAAGAACTTTAAAACAAGTACTGAGAATTTAACTAATTTGGCTAAATTTAGTATTTTTCTAAAGTGACACTTGAACTCAACTTTCTGGCTCTGAGTCAACTTTCCTTTCATTACACCATGATGTTTTCTTTAATGCATCGTAAGGAAACTTATTGAGGTAAAGCCAAAATGGCAGAGAGGAGACATGTCTTTTTCTGAGCTCCCTGATGTCCCTCAGATCAACACTAATCCAAGCTTCTGAACAGGTTTTTGAACAAATATTTTGAGTTTAACAAATTTCCAGCAGATGATATTTTGGAAGAACTTCATAAATAATATGTTTCAATCAGGCAAAGAGGAAGGGCTGAGTGCAGGCACAGTACAGAGACCCAGGATGATGCAGCTCCTAAGTACTGGGAAATATAACAAGAAGAATCTACAGCAGTGTTGGTTATACTGTTCTGGTTGCAAGCCAGAAGATCAATAGATTAGCTGTAAGATATCCAACACAAATACAAAAGGGAAATAGTTATCCCCTGAACACCAGAGTTACATGGGACCTAGCCAAATCCATTCAATACCAGAAGTTAGTAAGCACCAACCCAGAGCAGCTACTGTCTCCTGTACAGGATAATCTACATTTGATAATCTACATTTTGCCCTAAAAGCAAACTTCAAACTTTAAAAAAAAAAATTAGCAAAAAAGCAAGAAGAACTCTAACAAAAGTTTTTTGTTTTTTTTTTGTTTTTTCCCTGAGGCAATTTCCTGAGGTTAAGTGACTTGCCCAGGGTCACACATCTCAGAAGTGTTAAGTATCTGAGGTCAGATTTGAATTGGTCCTCCTGACTTCAGGGTTGATGCTCTATCCACTGTGCCACCTAGCTGTCCTCATAGAGTGTTTTAATGGAGAAAGAGAGGAACAGATTTGAAACCTGAGGACATTAAAAGCAGATCTGTAAAAGGGTAAAACTGAGCAAATGTACTTGGATAATGGAGCACGTGAGACGAATTGCCAATTGGACAATTCTCTATTAACATGTTTGAAGGTTGACCCTCCCCAACTATTCTGTGCTGACTTGATTGGTGGGACAAAGAGGGGGAAGTGACATTTGTGAGTGGAGTAGGAGGAGGAGACTGAGCCATTCTCCTGGCAGTGGAGAGGGAGAAAGGTGGTGTGGAGATTACTAGATCTAATCCCCTGAGGGTGACCTCAAAAGACCAAGAATAAAGACTTTTGATTAGTCTGACTCCAGCTGATTTCTGGGAAGACAGAGTTCCAGCATTTGGCATCCAACATGGTCCAGGCACCCTACCTCCACTGAAGTCCTACAGTAACCAGGAGATTAGGTGAGTATTCTAATAGACAAATAAGGAACTTACCATGTTGAGGGCTAAACCAGCAATGTCTTATAGCTATAATGGGGCAGATGTTAGCTAAAGACATTCCCTAGACTTCAGCCGACCCAGCCCCACCCAGGAGTGGTGCTATAGAGAGTATAATTAAGATAATTGAGAAGCAGAGTTTACTTGTAACCTGGGTACAGATTGATAAACTCAAAGACCAAGAATAGAGACTTTTGATTAGCCTGACTCCGGCTGATTTCTGGGAAGACAGAGTTCCAGCACACATCAATATAGGAAGAAACTCTGAAGGGTGAAATGAATTGGTTCCCATCTCACAAGGATCTCTAAAAAGAATTCAAAAAGGATGTTAAAAGATAATTAGGAGGAAAATGGGGAAAGGAGATGAGAACTTTGCAATAAGGTTTGGAAAAGGATACAGAAATTATCTGGGAAAAAAAAAAACTCCTTAAAAAAAGATTTAGTAAATTGGAAAAATACATAACAAAATATACTTGACAAAATTGAAAAAAAAAAAAAAAAACATACAATTCCTTACAAAACAGATCTGACAAAATAGAAAAGAAAAAACAATTCCTTGAAAAACAGAACTTTTGAATTGGAAAAAAAAATTCATTGAACCATTCAATTGGCTAATTGCAAAGGGAGTAAAAAAGATAATTCAAGAAAATAATTCAATAATTCATAAAATTAGAATGGAAGTAATGGAACTTAATGACTCAATGAGACATCAAAATAAATCAAACAAAAGTAAAACAATGAAAAAAAATAGAATAAAATGCAAAATTATTCACCTGGAAAACAGCTCACCTGGAAAATAAATGGAGGAAACACAATGTAAGGATTATTGGATTTGCTGAAAACCATGATGAAAAAAAGAGCCTAGTCATGATCTTTCAGGAAATTATCAGTAAAAACTGCCCTGATATCCTAGAACCAGAAGGTAAAGTAGGCATTGAAGGAATTCACCTATCACCTCTAGAGACACCAAAATGAAAACTCTAAGATTATAACTAAATTTCAGAACTATCAAACCAAGGAAAAAAATATTGTAAGCAGCCAGAAAGAAGTAATTTAAATTTGAGGAGCCAAATCAGGACCTAGCAGCTTCCACCTTAAAGGACCAAAGGGCTTGTAATCTGATATTCCAAAAAGCAAAGGAATTTGAATTGCAGTCAAGAATCAATTACCAAGTAAAACTGAGCAAGTTCTTTAAGGGAAGAATATGGACATTTAATGATATAGATGAATTTCTTTTATTTCTTATAAAAAGACCAAAGCTGAACAGAAAATTTGATCTCCAAATACAGAACTCAAAAGAAGCATAAAAAGCTAAAAAGGAAAGAGCTATTGAGAACTATATCTGTTATTTGTAGACATAGAGAGTGCAGATACAAGTTGATTTTATTGTGATAATATAAATAAAGAAACTAGAAGTGAAAAGGGGGTAGTATTGGAAAATGAGGAAAATGGACGTAAAATGAGGAAAATTACATTTCATGAAGAGGCAAAGAAGAATTTATTATAATTGAAGGAAAGGAGGGAGGGTCTATGAACATTGCATTCTCATCAGATTTGGCTCAAAGTTAGAATATTAAACATATTTGGCTTCACAGAGAAACTTGTCTCATCCTACATCAAAGTGGGAAGGGGAAGGGGAAAAGAAAGGGAGAGGCTAACAGAAAGTATAACAAGTAATAGGGAAAAGGTATAAGAAAGGCAAAGGGGCTGAAAGGGGGAGGGCTGTTTGAGGGAGGTGGTGATCAGAAGCAAAATGCTGGTAAAAAAAAGTAAAGGGGGAAATAAAAGAGAAAAACATAACTTGGGGTAAACACAATGGCAGGAAATACAAAATTAGTCACTTTAAATGTGAATATGAATGGGATGAACTCTCTTATAAAACAGAAGCAAAAAGCAGACTGAATTAAAAGCCAGAAGCCTCCAAAATTATTTTCATAAGTTACATCTTTAAAGCACAGTGATACATATGTAGCAAAGGTAAAAGGCTGGAGCAGAGTCTATTATACTAAAGGTGAATTTTAAAAAAAGCAGTGGTAATGATCCTGATCATTACCCATGGCCTACTACTAATGTTATACTCATGAACACTTGATTTTTTTTTCCAGTTGGTTGTGTTCTTGACTTGCCTTGGCATGTAGCATCCCAAATATTTTATATTATCTAGAGTTATTTTAAATGGAATTTCTCTTTGCATCTCTTGCTACTGGACTTTGTTGATAATATGTTAAAAATGCTGATGATTTCTGTGTATTTATTTTATATCCTGCAACTTTACTAAAGTTGTGAATTGTTTCTAATAGGTTTTAGTTGATTCTTTAGGATTCTCTATGTATACCATCTTATCTTCAGCAAAGAGTGATGTGATTTCCTCATTACCTACTCTGATTCCTTTAATATCTATTTCTTTTTCTATTGTCGAAGCCAACATTTCTAATACAATACTGAATAGTAATGGTGATAGTGGACAATGTTGTTTCATCTCTGATCTTATTGGGTATGGTCTCCATTACATCTGATGTTTTCTGATGGCTTTAAATAGATGATCATTTCAAGGGAAAGTCATTTATTTATATATTATTTTTCCATAATGATTTTCAGGAAGCCCAATAATTCTTAGATTGTCTCTCCTAAATCTATTTTCCAAGTCAGATGTTTATTCAATGGGGTATTTTGTATTTTCTTCTATTTTGGGGGGTTTTGTTTGACTGATTCTTGATGTCTCATTAAGTCATCCATTTCCAGTTGTTCAATTCTAATTTTTAGTGAATTATTTTCTTTAGTTATCGTTCGTAGCTCCTTTTTCATTGGGGCAGTTGAATTTTTAAATGAGTTGCTTTGTTCAATGGATTTTTTTTTTCTATTTAACAAATTCTTTTTTTCAAGAAGTTGTTTCTTATTCCATTTTGTAAAATCTACTTTGGAAGGAGCTAAATGATCTTTTTCATTTCAATAAATCTATTTTGTAAGGAGTTTGCTTCATGTAATTTCTGTGTTTCCTTTTCCAAATTCTCCTACAATGTCCTGAGGCGCTGTATCCAGGGAAGTGAGGGAACTATTCTTAAGCAGAAGAGATTTTGATGACTACTCAAATAATCCCACAGTATATTTTGCTAAGGTGTTTCCGAGATCTATATTTGGGATTCCCTTAGGAGACAAACACTTATAATATTACAATTATAAATGATCACATTCAGTTGATCCTCATTCTCAAAATAAATACTTTTTTTTGTATTTTTACTTACAAGATAATTACCTCATTTTCCTTATCACATTCAAATGTTTACAAACTCTATTTTCTCCCTCAAAATTGATACCAATTGAAAAAGAAATAGCTTCATTTTAAGATTCTCCTCTTCTTACCAGGTATAAACTGTTACATTCTCTGCAAATTGTTAAGTGTCTCCATTCCTCTTTCTATTATACCTTATTTAAAATGTTATATAAATTTCACATCCTTTATTTAAGTCACTGACTATTTTCCATTTTAATGTATAAATTACTGGACTTAATGATTTCGTTTAGTTGTTTCAGTCATGTTGGATTTGTCATAAACCAATGTGATTTGTTTTTGTTTTGTTTTTTATTTATTTTACAAAAATGCTGAAATGATTTGCCATTTTCTACTGTTTATTTTATTGTTGAGGATAGAGCAAAAGATGGCTAAGTGACTTGCTCAGGGTTACACAGTAAACAAATGTCAGAGCACATATTTAATTTCAGGAAGATAAGTCTTTTGGATTCCAGGTTTGGCACTCTATCTACTCTGCCACTTAGCCACTCACAATTAGTAATGATTTATTGTATGTATATATATATATATATATATATATATATATATATATATATATATATATATATATGCTCTTCAGTTAATCTCCTGAGAAGGACATCAAACTAATAAGGTAAAATCTGAGGTATCCTATAATAGGCATGCAAGTAAGAAGAAAAAAATATTTATATATTCCCTTTAATGAAAAGAATGGTTTTATGATTTTGCTAAGACAGAAATTATATATAGGTATTTTCTTTTCTTTTCTTATCATTCCTTCCTTCTTTATTCCCTTTCTCTGCCTTTTTTGGTTAAATGAACTTGTAGAGATACCCCTGACCAATTCCTACATGCCTACAAACATGATAACTCTGTGAGATTACAATTATAAGCCTGGTTATTGGTGAAACTGGGAAGATATGAGTCAATCCTCTCCATTATCTTCACTCCAGAAACACAAGGACATGATGTCTATTGCAAGAAACTAAGATATTATGCATTCCTAGTGTGGTTAATTTTTATTTTGTCCCAGGTAAATATAGCTGAAATCCAACTTTGCATTCCATGGGCAAGAAATATAAAAATAATTTTAGAGTTTTGCAATATGTTCTGAGACCCTAGGGAATTTTCTTTTGGAATATTTTAAAAGAATTGTGGGTGACTTTTATTTGTTTCTCTCCTCTGGACAGCTATTTAACTGGTTCGAAAATAGCTTTTCTCTATGAGAATTGGAATTGGAATTTTATCCATTTATTCATTATTTGTTTGTTTGTTTGTTTTCCTGAAAGGACTTTGAACACTCTGGATATAAGCAGAGTTTCAAAATATCTATATAGTAATCAAGACAATGGTAGACAATCAGGCTCAGGAAATAATTCTGTAACAATGATTAATGAATTCCATTATATCATTATATCATATATATTTGAAACCCCTGAGAAGTTATCATTAGGTGAGACAGAATTAAAATCCATTTAACACATAATTAGAGACTTATCTTGGACTTTTCTCTAATCTTCCTTCTCCAACCTGTCTACATTCTTCACTCAATGTGGAAATTTCTTGTTCTTTTCTCTGATTCAGTCCTAAATATCTTCAAATGTTTACCACACAGAGCTATCCACTTACAATACATAAAGTTTTGTTATGACAAATGTGGTAAAATGTCAGGAGCATGTAGTGAAGTAAAATGAAGAAGCAAACAGATAATGTACTATAAAACAATTTTTTATCCTATATCTAGTGGTCTAAGCAAAACTAAGCAAACTATTCCTCATTTTTTTTCTCTTCTCTTGTTTGATGAAGAATATTCTAATATTTCAAAAACTGATGTCTACTTATTTGGGACTAAGACAAACTGCTCTGGCTATAGAGGGAAAATTGGTTACTATTCCATGGAGAAATAAAGGACATTAGAAAAGGATTGTGGAAAATAGATTTAGAGCTGCTTTTAATTAAGAAAAACTGATTGTACTTGATCACAAAATTTATATTAGGCCAAAACAAAACTTTTTTTTAGGAATTTTTTCTATACATATCTAACATATTCTATATAGTTTGTGTTTGTTGTGACTAAGGGTAATATGATTTAGCTTTTCAAGGTTTTTTACACACTAGATGTTTTCTTTAACCTTAGCTTTAGCTTAAAAATGACCATTGACATAAATACATTGTATGGATAGAGGTTTTGAAATCTAGCAAGCAACATTCTTTAAAGAAATAGGGAAAAAATAATGAGAAAATAATGAGACCCTAGATTGCTACCTTTAATCTATAGCATATTTCCTACTAGATAATACTTTTTAATAGAACTTTTCAGTGACCATTTGCAGCTTTTCTGAAAATAAGTATCAGATCTTCTTTGCTTATACATAAAAGTTTAGTGATTGCTTTTAACTTTATTATGAACACATGAATTCCATGTACATTGATTGCATAGATGTTTTATTGGGGTTTTACGCAAATGCAGATAATTCTGCACTATTCATATGACTTTGGTCAAAGCATTTAAACATTTAATCACATGGACTTTGGAGATTTTGTGGGATCAGATTTAGTGATTTTTTTTGGTGAACTGAGATTAATTTTTCTCACAATTCACTGTACTGATGATTGAGATTTAAAGTAGGTTATATATAGAGAGAGTCACTACAGAGTATTTTAGCATTTATCCTCCTGGATTTAATCTCTAAAGTCAAATACTTTAAATTTAATTTGAGTAGGAATGGCATTTTGAGCTTTAGAAAACAATTTTCCTTATATTTTTTGAATCAACTGAAAAAGATGTTTTTGTGTATTTGTACCTTTGAAATCATTTTGATCCCTGATTGGCTTTTTAATAGTAAAGCAGTACTGATGCTATTTGTTTTTAACAATACTAGATATATATATATATATATACATATATATATATATATATATATAACATAAATGGCAACAAAGGGAACTATATTCATGGTTGAATATAATGCAGGCAATTATTTCACATTATAAGCTTACCTAAGTGTATACAGCATGATTTTCTCCATTTTGCTCTAGAGTATATATTTACACAAACTTTTTATAGTTTTCATTATCAAGAACATAACTAAACTGGTATAAAACATAGGGTGGAAATGAATTTGTTCACTTTCAGTTAAAAATAGTGATTTATATTTTAAGCCTTTAAATATGTCTTTTATGGTGTCTGTTTTATGAACATGTTATTTCTTTTTCCTTTAATTTGCTAAGAAACCAAAACTCAAGTAATGTACAGCAGACATACTGACAAGATAGGCATCTCATTCAATCACAGACTTATGTGGGATAAAATGTAATTCCTTTTAAGACAGAAAAATGCCATTTTTTTTCCTTTTTTGCAATATCATATACATGTATATCTGCATACAAATGCAAAAATCACAAAAATAGTTATAAAGATATCAATTAAAAAGCAATTAATAAACTCTTATTATGTGACAGTTACTTTGCTTACTCCTGGAGAGGCAGAAATAGTCTGACTTCAAAGACTACATTTTGATGGTGAAGAAAATATATATGTAAGTAGTTATATGCTTTATCTTTTGGTCTGTGTCCATAGTTATGACCCATTCTGGATGTGCATACCAGTTTTTGTCCTATGAGCTATTATGCTATAGGCTTCTTGTATCAATGGTCCTTCTTTGCATTGATGGTTCTTAGTAAAAAGTCTTGCTCATAGTTGCTATTTAATATATTTTGTTGTTATTGTTGCTGAATTTTCACTTATAGAATGTAAGTCAGGGGCAGCTTCTATTAGCATATATATGAACAGTCCCCCCCATCCAAACTAGTATGCTCTATCCTGAAATGGGAGAAAATTATGTGTGTTTATCTTTCTACCATCCACAGTGTTACAGATAACAATCTGAAAATTGTAAGGAATCTTATCTATTATCTAGACAAAACCATTTTTGAAAAGAATACTCCCTGGAACATGCCAATAAGTATTTATTCAATTTGTAATTGAAGGTCCCCTGGTGAGGGATAGGAGGAGGGACTTAGAGGTGATAGAAGACATCATCTCAAGAAGCACTCCATTTCATTCCTTTGGGATCCTATTAGGCAGGTTTCTAAGATACTATCAAAATTGTGTGTGTGTGTGTGTGTGTGTGTGTGTGTGTGTGTGTGTGTGTGTGTGTGTTTTCCAGGTAAAGTTATCAACATAAGAATAATAAATGGAATATTTACTTGGAAGAAAGGAAACCAACTTAGGTAGAAAACAGCAATGATTTAGAAGAATAAAATGTCCTTAGCCTAAAAAGATAGGATATATCCTAATTGAGTAATACTTTATATGTTCAATAGAAGAGTTTACACTTTATCCTAGATATAATTGGGAAGTTTTTTGAGAAGGGAAGTTGTTATGATAAAGAAGGAGTGCATTCCCAAAGAATTTTCAGATGTATGCACAATTAAATTTCTTAATGTTACTGACATTAAGGCTGTCAGAATTATCCATACATGCCTGACATGGAAAAGAAGCATGCTATAGAAAGTAAGACAACAAATTTGAAATCCAAAAATTAAAATTCGAGGGAGGGAGGAACCTCTACAACAGAAATCTGGTTTTACAAGGTAAGAGAGTAGTATCAATCAAAAGGAGGTTGGCTCAGCATTTCTTGTTGGCCAAGCATTTTGATTTCTTTTATAAATGAATATTGATTACCCTGTTAATCTTCTGCTTCTCCAATATGGTTTTAAATGTTCTGTTGATAATATCCATACTGACTGAGTCTTCAGGACTATAGTATTTCAACCAAACTGTAAAGATTATATTAATATCATGCATCAATATGACCATATATTACAAAGAACTATGGGTATTATATAAGGTGAGTATTTTTACTTTAATAAGACATTTCTTTGATTGAGAGAAATTTATACTTAGGTTGTAAAGATAGAAGGATTGTTGTGTGGCTAATGCTCCGTAATTAAGGGAAGCATTTGATTGTCTGAAGAGCAATACATGTGATTTAGATATGACACCATTATCTTAAGAAATTTGTGAGACCAAAATATTTAGTGCCAAAACTTTGTTTTTTCATCATAAAAAGTGAAATACTATCATTTCTAAAGCAATTTACAATATTTTCATCTTTGTGAGCTTTTATTTTAAAACATAATTGACATGTTAAAATCATTTTTTTAAGATCTGTCAAATATAGCAGACACTATGATCATGTACTTGAAAACCACTTATGTCCTAGACAATTTTTAAGCCAGCAGTTTAAAATTCATTAAAATATTTTTTTTTCTTTCCACATATACTAGCAGTTGAAAATGGTAACTCAGTCAATATCAGAACTACTTCACTGGAGCCATTTTATTCTGAATACAAACAGTGTAATACGTCTTTTAAAAATTGAAATTCTAATTAGCATTGGCTTCCTGTCAGAGTTCGTAATTAAGAAAGTTGTCAGTGTCAATCCTATTATTCTTGATAATGAAATTATTTAAACATCAAACATAAATGTTCTATTAGCATCAAAATTGTAATTATTGTTAACATTCTCAAGGTGCTTAATAAATGTATCTCATCAACCTCCATTATCTTCTTCAACACCTGTACACAGATGTTTGTGATTAAGAAATTGAAGAGCAACATGGATCCAAGATAGAGATTGAATTCACTTAATGGATTATGAATATCTTTCCATGATGAAGAATGAAGATATTTTTGAGAAAATACATTACAAATTTATTTTCAGAAGTATATATGACCTTTACTTAATGGAAACTAGAAATAATCCTGAGCCAAAAATTGTACTTCACCCTGAGAAATGCATATTCTTTTTTTTTTTAAAGAAGTAAATGCTTCTTATAATATATCATCTTCTTGAATTTTTTCTTTTGCCTGTACTTATGTGTAGTTTCATCTAGCAAGATCAAGGTCCCTTTTACTGCTTATGTGAATGAATTTTGTGAAGAGGGAAACATCAGTGGATTATCACTTTATAAGTGGCTGGTGGGGAATTTTCTTATTTGCCCTTCTTCAACTCTGAGTAACATTGTATAATGAAAAGAAAACTATATTTGAAGTCAGAACTTCTGGGTTTGAGTAGTACTGAACTACTAATACTAGCAAGTTCTGTGAACATGAGCAATTCATTTAACATCTTATACCCTCAATTCTTTTACTGTGAAATAGGTTTCATGATATAGTATTTAATCCAAAGGACTGTTGTGAAGATAAAATTTTATTTACACACACACACATATATATATGCACATACACATCATGTTTGTATAGACATTTTTAATCTTGAAATATTATGAAAATGTGAATCATTCTTACTGTTAATTTTATTTTTATCAGTTATTATTACTTGAGCTTATATAGATGTAACAATGATTATTATAATAACAATGATGTTGATAGTGTGCTGATATTTATATAGTGCTTTGTGTTTTGCACAGCAATAAATAGACATACAGATAGATAGATAGATAGATAGATAGATAGATAGATATGATTTGATCCTTAGAAAAATCCTATGAGATAGATGATTACAGTATTTCCATTCTAGGTGACTAAGGCAGAAAGGATAAGTGACTTAATCAGAGTCACAAAAATAATAATGTCTATAAATGGCTCAAATGGAATGGAACTCAGATAATACTGATTTTAATTCTAACAGTTTATCCACTTTTACTACCTATTTGTCAAGATTGAAGGTAATGATGATGATGATGATGATGATAGAAAAAAGGTAATTAATGGCATTATATTTTACTTAAAAGTTGAAAAAATAAATAGCATGTGTTATTTAATTAAGTTTTCAAGGCAATATTGTTTGTTAGGTGGGAACCAGTATAAATGGTGGAAGAGGAAAAAAACAATAAAGTCTAGCTCTACCTGACAACTACTCTAACAAAAAAAAAAAAAAAAATATGAGATAGATTAATGGTTGGAAAATCTAAGGAGAAAATGCAATGCATTATTTTTTTAATCTGAGGTAAGAATAAGGAGATAGACAAAGTTTGCAGGCACTAGAGATAAGGTCTGGCCAAGAAAGAAGTGCGTAGAATAGTCTAGTACAGGGACTAAAAAAGAGTTTAAATTAAGGCAAGAAAGGATCCCCCATTCAGCCAGGTCAGAGAAAGTAGAGGTATAAAATATTTGGGAATCTATCTGTCAAAGGAAAGTCAAGAACTATACAAACACAACTACAAAACACATTCCACACAAATAAAGTCAGATCTAATCAGTTGGAAAAATATCAAGTGCTCATGGGTAGGCTTAGTGAGTGTAATAAAAATGACAATACTACCTAAATTAATATACTTATTTAGTGTCAAATAAATCAAACTCTCAAGAAATTATTTTACAGATCTCAAAAAAATAATAAAATTCATTGGAAAAACAAAAGGTCAAGAAACAAAAACAAAGGAATTAATGAAAAAAAAAATGCCAACGAAGGTGGCCTAGTTGTGCCAGACTTAAAACTATATTATAAAGCAGAGTCATCAAAATCATTTGGTACTGGCTAAGAAATAGATTAGTCTATCAGTGGAAGAATATAAGATCACAGGACAAAATAGTCAATAACTATAGTAATCTAGTGTTTAACAAACTCAAAGACCCCAGTTTTGAGATAAGAATTTGCCTTTTGACAAAAATTGCTGAGAAAATTGGAAACTAGTATGGAAGAAACTAGGCATTGATCCATACCTAACACCACATACCCAGACAAGGTCAAAATGGGTTCATGATTTAGACATAAAGAATGATATTATAAACAAATTAGAAGAACATAGAATAGTTTACCTCTCAGACCTGTGGAGGAGGAAGGAATGTATGTCCAAAGAAGAAATGGAATTCATAATTTAATACCAAATAGATAATTTTGATTATATTAAGTTAAAAAGCTTTTGTACAAACAAAACTAAGGCAAACAAGATCAGAAAGGAAGCAATAAATTGGGAAAACATTTTTATGTTTAAGAGTTCTGGTAAAGGCCTCTTTTCTATAATATATAGAAAACTGACTCAAATTTATAAGAATTCAAGCCATTCTCCAATTAATAAATTGTCAAAATATATGAACAGACAATTTTCAGATGAAGAAATTAAAACCATTTCTAGACTTATGAAAAGGTGCTCTAAATCACTATTTTTTAGTTTTTGTCAAATAGTGAGTTATTCTCTTTTATTTTTTTTATTTTTTATTTATTTATTTATTTTTCCCTGAGGCTGGGGTTAAGTGACTTGCCCAGGGTCACACAGCTAGGAATTGTTAAGTGTTTGAGACCAGATTTGAACTCTGGTCCTCCTGAATTCAAGGCTGGTGCTCTATCCACTGTGCCACCTAGGTGCCCCTTCTAATCCACTATTGATCAGAGAAATGTGAATTAAGACAACTCTGAGATACCACTACATAGCTCTCAGATTGGCTAAGATGACAGGAAAAGATAATGACAAATGTTGGAGACGATGTAATAAAACTGAGACACTAATACATTGTTCGAACTGTGAATGGATTCAACCATTCTGGATAGCAATCTGGAACTATGCTCAAAAAATTGGCAAACTATGCATGCCCTGCAGTATTTCTATTGGGCGTATATCCAAAACATATATGAAAGGAAGGAAAGGGAACCCCATGTGTAAAAATGTTTGTAGCAGTCCTTTTCATAATGACAAGAAACTGGAAACTGAGTGGATACCCATAAGTTGGAGAATGACTGAGTAAGTTATGGTACATGAATGTTATGGAACATTATTGTTCTATAAGAAATAACCAGCAGGATAATTTCAGAGAGGCTTGGAGAGAATTATATGATCTGAGTCTAAGTGAAGTTAGAAGAACCAGATCATTGTATTTATTAACAATAAGATTATACAATGATCAATTCTGATAAACTGTAAGGGCCCTTTAAATGGGCGGACACAGTGCATCGGGAGATTGAGGCCCAGAAGTAATTTCTGTGGATATTAGGACTGCCCTTGGGCGGGATCCTGGCCATATTGAGATAGTTTTGTAATGGGTGACTCTCTCGCTGATTGGCTGTGTGTGTGACCTCACAGGCCCTATGTAAGCCCACTGCAGACAGCAACCGCCCTCTTTAACCTCATGCTGTTCACCCTGGCTCCCCAGCCTGGGTGGCCAAGCCAAGATGGGTAGCCAAAAGAGGTAAGGGTTTTGGTAGTGAACACATGGGTCTTCTGACCAGGTGTTCACTCGGGAACCAACAAGTCAGGGCATCAGTTAGGGCATTATGTGAGTAGGTATAATAAAGGCTTTTAAGATTACATGTGGTTGTTCTTGAGTGCGCTACCGGTTACTAAGCTATAATTCAAGAGATTGTGGCCAGAGACCTTAGAAGGCCTCAGAGGAGGCGAGCCGGGTAGAGCTCACACTGCAAAGGACAGTGGTCAAAGGTACTCTGGTGGGTCTAAGACAGACTAGTAATTGTAACTGCCAGGAGAGCACGTTACATATGGCGCCCCACGTGGGGCGCCAAATGCTGGAACTCTATCTTTCCAGAAATCAGCAAGAGTCAGGATCACTAAACGTCTTTATTCTAGATCTTTACCGTCGCCTCCAACGCCAGGTCACAAGTGCAAGTGAGCGTGAGTTCCACCACCCAAGTTTCTCTTGCTCCTCCCACACAAGTCACTTCCCTCTCTTTGTCTCACCAATCAAGTCAGCACAGAACAGCTGGGGAGGGTCAACCTTAAACAAGTTAATAGGGAACCGTCCAATTGGCAATTAGTCTCACGTGCTTCATCATCCAAGTGCATTGCTCAGTTCTAGCCCTTTACAATAAACTTGCTTTTTTCAATAATGAGATGATTCAGACCAGTTTCAATGATCTTGTGATGAAGAGCACCATCTACCCCATGAGAGATGACTGTGTGAATTCAGTGTGGATCAGAACATTTCACTCTTTCTGTTGTTGTTCACTTGCATTTTGTTTTCTTACTCATTTACTTTCCTTTTTGATCTGATTTTTCTTGTACCGCAAGATAATTAGATAAATATATTTACATATATTAGATTTAACATTTATTTTAACATGTATAGCATATGTTGGAATGGCTGTCATCTAGGGGAGAGAGTTGTGGGAGGGAGAGGAAAATCTGAAACACAAGGCTGTACAAGCATCAATGTTGAAAAATTATCCATGCCTATGTTTTGAAAATAAAAAGCTTTAAAATTAAATTAAATTAAAAAACACATTAGAACTGATTTATGACATAGGAGACACTGGCACAAAACTGGACTACATGGCATGTCCTCATCAATGTGTCCTATGAGTAAAGCAGAACTTAATTAGCTTAGAAGAATCACTAATTATGCAAAGTTAGAAAATCTACTGCAGATGTTCATTAGGACTCTTTGTGTCAATAATGATGAATGTTGGAGGGGATGTGGGAAAACTGGAACACTGATACATTGTTGGTGGAATTGTGAAAGAATCCAGACATTCTGGAGAGCAATTTGGAACTATGCCCAAAAAGTTGTCACACTGTGCATACCCTTTGACCCAGCAGTGCTACTACTGGGCTTATATCCCAAGGAAATACTAAAGAAGGGAAAGGGACCTGTATGTGCCAAAATGTTTGTGGCAGCTCTTTTTGTTGTAGCTAGAAACTGGAAGTTGAATGGATACCCATCAAGTGGAGAATGGTTGGGTAAATTGTGGTATATGAAGGTTATGGAATATTATTGCTCTGTAAGAAATGACCAGCAGGAGGAATACAGAGAGGCTTGGAGAGTCTTAAATCAACTGTTGCTGAGTGAAATGAGCAGAACCAGAAGATCACTGTACACTTCAACAACAATACTGTATGAGGATGTATTCTGATGGAAGTGGAAATCTTCAACATAAAGAAGAGCCAACTCACTTCCAGTTGATCAATGATGGACAGAAATAACTAAACCCAGAGAAGGAACACTGGGAAGCGAATGTAAATTGTTAGCACTACTGTCTATCTACCCAGGTTACTTAAACCTTCGGAAGCTAATAATTAATGTGCAACAAGAAAATGGTATTTACACACATATATTGTATCTAGGTTATATTGTAACACATGTAAAATGTATGGGATTGCCTGTCATCGGGGGGAGGGAGTAGAGGGAGGGAGGGGATAATTTCGAAAAATGAATAAAATTAAAAAAAAGGACTCTTTGTGTCCAAACTGTGGCAGAGCATTATGAGCTCATATTAATCTTATCAGTTATAGTCGGATACAATAACTTGACTCTAACATAGTGATATCATTTTTGTCATCTTTGAGAAGAAAGGACAATAATCAACCAACCAAAAGATGAGGTACATCCAGGTTAAATAGGTAATGATTAGCTGAGAGAAGGTATATTAAGAACTCTATATAGAAGATTTAATTTTGGTTAAGAGCATTCCTATTATGGAGGGTAACCAGAAAAATTGCCTAGAGTCAAAAGACAGAGCATCTTTAAAGGAAAAGTAAGAATGCCAGTGTCACTGCGTTAAAAGAGCATAATTGGACCAAAGAGCAAGAAAACTAAAAAGATTGAATGGGGCTAGTTATGAAGGGCTTTGAATGACAAAGAGTAAATTGTTATTTGATTCTGGAGGCTATGGAGAGCATTTAGAATTTATGTAATAAAGAGGTGATATGGTTGGACCTGCAAATTAAGGAAGTCCCTTTGTATACTATACCAAGATGAGGTTGAAATGAGTTCATAATTTAGACAAAAAAGATATTACTATAAGCAAATTAGAAAAACAAGGGATAGTCTACTTCTCAGGTCTGTGGAGAAGTAAGTAAATTATGGCCAAAGGAGAATTGGAGAACATTAGTAAATGCAAAATGGATAATTTTGATTATATTATATTAAAAAGGCTTTGTACAAAACCAATGCAGACAAGATTAGAAGGGAAGCATAATATATATATATATGTATATACATACACACAAGGGCTCTGATAAAGGCTTTATTTTTAAAATATAGAGAAAATTGACTCAAAATTATAAGAATTCAAACTATTTTCCAATTGATATATGGTCAAAAGATATGAACAGACAATTTTCAGATGAATAAATTAAAACCATTATTACTCATATGAAAAAATGCTCTAAATCACTATTGATCAGAGAAATGCAAATTAAGCCAACTCTGATGTATCACTACATTCCTCTCATGTTGGCTAAGATGAAAGAAACAGATAATGATAAACATTGATTAGTTATGTAGGAAACTTGAGACACTAATACATTGTTGGCAGAGTTGCAAATTGATCCAATCATTCTGAACAGCAATTTGGAACTATGCCCAAAGGGTTATCAAATTGTGCATGTCCTTTGATCCAGCAGTGTTTCTACTGGGTCTATATCCCAAAGAGATTGTAAGAAAGGCCCAATGTGCAAAAAATGTGTGTAGTAAGTAATCCTTTTTGCAATGGCAAGGAACTAGGAACTGAGTGGATGCCCATCAGTTGGGAAATGGCTGAATAAGTTATGGTACATGAATATTATAGGATATTGTAGTTTTATAAGAAATGATCAGTATCATGATTTCAGAAAGGCCTGGAGAGACTTACCAATACTAATACTAAGTGCAGTGAACCAAGTAGAATCAAGAGAACATTGTACATAGCAAAAACAAGATTATGTGATGATCAAGTCTGATGGATGTGACTTTTTTCAACAATGACGGGATTTAGATCAATTCCAATAGATCTGTTATGGAAAGAGTCATCTGCATCCAGAAAGAGGACTGTGGGGACAAAATGTGGATCACAACATAATATGTTCACCATTTTTGTTGTTGCTTGCTTTTTTTTTTCTTTCTTATTTTTTTTCCTTTTTATCTGATTTTTCTTGTTCAACATGATAAATGTGAAAATACATATATATATATATATATATATATATATATATATATATATATATATATATATATTTTTAAGGATAAATTTTGAAAATTATATTTGCATAAATTTTGAAATTAAAAGTAATCTAAAAAAAGAAATACAATCTTTTGGTGGCTGAATGAAGATTAGAACAGGTTGAAAAAAGATTTGAAGCATGGATACCTACCAAAATTATTGTTATATTCCAAATATGATGTGATAAAGAACTGCACCAGAGTAGTGGCTATATCACAGAAGTTATATTCTAGATAGGTTGAAAAGGTGAAATAAATCTTGACAACAGATTACATTTGTAGAAGTGAGAAATAGTGAGGAGGAAGGAAGACCCTTAGATTATGGGGTTGAAGGACCAGAAGGACTATGGTGTTGCCCTTTGTAGTTATAGGAAAGTTAGGAATAGGGGGAGTTAAGGTAATGAGATCAATTTGAGACATGTTGAAAATAAGATATCTAATGGACTTTCAATTTCAGATGTCTGAAAAGCAATTAGAAATGAGAACCTGTGGCTTTACAGAAGGATTAGGTCAGGACAGGAAGAAAGATTTGAGAATTACCAACACAGAGATACAATTAAATCAATGGAAGCTGATGATGTAACCAAGTGAAGTAGTATATAGAGAAAAATGAGAAGAGAGCTTAATATTTAGTTTTAAATAAATATATTTTAAAAAGAAAAAAAAGAAATATTCTATATAAGTTGATTATTAAACACTTACAACATGACAGGAACTGTGCTAAGTACTGGATGTACACAGGCAAAAACAGTTGCCATCCTGAAAAAGCTTTCAGTCTAATGGAGGAGACAAGATGCAAACAATTCTGTATAAATAGGTTATATAAAACAGAATATAATTGGAAGTAAGACATTAAGACTAAGGAAAACTAATGAAGATTTCTTGCAGAAAATGAAACATTAGCTAAGAAGTGAAGCTAGGAGACAGATTTTATATATATATATATATATATATATATATATATCTATATCTATATCTATATCTATATATATATATATATATATATATATATAACAAAATGAGCATAAAATAGGAGAATACAAGTAGGTGAGGAGAGAGAAAAATCTAAGAAAATTAGAATAGTAGGAAGGGTCCACATTACTGAGGACTTTAAAAACCACAGAGAGTTTAAGATTTTGTCTAGGAGGTAAAAGGAATTACTAAAGATGACAAAATAAGGAACAGAAGTAGGGTGGCTGATTTCTGCTTCAGGAGGATAAATTTGACATCTAAGTGTAGAATGGACTGAAATCAGGAGAGCTTTAACATAATTCAGAACCAGACTGTTGCGTTCAGGTAATGAGTTGTAGTGGCAGAGGTGGGAAGGGGACATGATTGAAGAATGCAATTGTATGAAGGATTTTACAATTTGTGGCTTTATGGAGACTGGGGATAAGAATGAGAAATATAGGATCATACCTAAGTTGTGAGTATGAATGACTGGAACAAGAGCTGCAATAATACATGTTACAACAGTAATACATAAGTTAGGAAAATGAAAATGTTTGGCGGTAAATGACACCCATTTTGACATTTCCAATTTTCAGTTGTTATGTGAGACTTGAAGTTGGCAAAGGGACTGGAGCTTGATAAATAGATCTGCTAGTAATCTACATAGAAATCATAATTGAATTAATGGGCATAATATAATTGAATAGAAGCAATTGAGTATTCTGAAAGATATCAAAGAAAGTGGAAGAATATCAATAGTGAATATGTATACACTGAATGAAATAGCTTTTAAAATGTAAAAAAAAAAAAAAGTTAAATGAGTTTGAAGCGAAATAAATAATCATACTATAACTATGCTTATATGGTCCTTAACAAACCATTTCAAAGCAAGAAAAAATTAACTAAAATAATCAAGATGTTAAGAATCTTAAAAAATAAAAATAAATAAATAAATAAATAATTGCTACTGATGAAATATTAATAATAAATAGTAATATCAATCTTTTTGCAATTATCAAATGAGAATAGAGAACAACACGCATATTTCTTGGCTGAGTATGACACTTTATAAATATTGGCCCTGTATTAAAATGTAAAAACATGGAAAGAAATGCATAGAAACAGCAATATTAAATACATACTTTACTAATCATAATTCAGTGAAAATTATAGCCAATAAAAGTTGGTAAAGATAAGATTAAAATTAATTGGAGACTAACTTAAGTATAATGATTTTGTGGGTAAAAGAACATATCACAATACAATAGATAATTTTATTAAAGATAAAGACAACAATAAAACAGCACAGAAAAATGTTAATATGAAAGCAAAGTAGACCTTTGACAAAAAATGAACATGTTTAAACATCTTCATGAGAAAAAAAAATAACTACAGATCAATAAATGCAATGACATGCAAGGCAGATAGGTGGTACATTGGATACACTGGATCCACAGATAGGTGGCACACTGGCTGTGGAGAACTGTATCTCTATTATGGGTGTACATAGAAAGTGCATGTATAATTTGATTTTACGGTTATAATGTAAAAAAAAAAAAAAAAAAAAAAAAAAAAAAAAAAAACCTCAGGTGGAAATGGGATCATACTAGAAAAAGGAGAAAGTTAAAGTAAAATGAGGGAAATTACTTCTCACAAAGAGGCAAAGGAAACCTATTAAAATTGAGGAAAAGAAGAGAGGGGGATGAACACTATGTGAATCTTACTCTCACCTTATTTGGCTAAAGAGAAAATATTAGACATATTTGGTTTCACAGAGGGAAATTGGAGGGGAAAAGGAAAAGGAAAGGGGAAGGCTAATAAAAGAGAAAAAAAATAGTTGGGGAAAAGCATAACAAAAGGGGACAGGCTATAAAGGGGGAGGGCTTCTTTAGGCATGTGGAGTTCATAAGTAAAATCCTGAGGAAGGAAAGGGGAAAGGAAAGAGAAAAGTATAATTTGAGATAAATAAGATGGTGGGAAATACAGAATTAGTCATTTTAACTGTGAATATGAAAGGGGTGAATTTTCCCATAAAATGTAAGCAGATAGCAAACTCACTTAAAAGCCAGAACCCTAGGGTTTTGTTATTCTAGGGTTTTGATAGTTAAGTCAGGGGAATATATAGCACAAATGTTATGTTTGGATAAATCTGTAAAGATGATTGGTCTTTTAAGAGGGACTCCCAAACCTTTCCTTCAAAAATCCCATATGTAAAATTTGGAGCTGTGGCCAATAAAATGTGCCACTCTGAGATGGTTTCATAGCATACATTAATTTGTGCATTGGTATAAACAGTGTATATCTTGTTAGGTACTGTCTCAGATAATTGTATTATTTGCTTAATGACCTTTAATAAAATTCTAGCCACAAGTACTGGATAAGGAGTAAGGCTTTGTTCTGGTTGTGCTGGGAGGTTCACCCACTCTATCACACTGTCTCTTTGATGAAGGACTGCTGTATGTGCCTCATTTATAGCAAAAACTGATATTTCCAAGAGTTTTTGAGTGACTGTTTCAATCACATTGGATAAATCCAATTCAACCTCTTAGAGGCTATTGGGCTTCTTTTGTAAGCAGGCAGGGTGAGTCTAAAACAGTGTCTCCCCTTAAAATGTCATAGAGTGGTTGTAATTGGTAAGTAGTTAAGCCTAAGCCTTAGACTTAAGCCTAAGACTGGATGCATCCATTGGATATATCCTCTCAATTTCTAAAAGTCATTTAAGGTTTTCAACTTCTCTGTTCTTAAAGAAACTTTTTGTACCTGAATTACCTTGAGATATACTTTATATCCTAAATATTGAAAAGGAGCATGCCTTTGAATTTTTTCTAGGGCTATATACAATTGGTAGATTCTTAGAGTTTTTATGGTCTTTTGTAGATATGCTTCTGTTCCTCAGGTGCACACCCCACGATATCATCCATGTAATATAATGATGTAACTTTTGGAAATGCTTTTCTTACTGGAGTAAGAGCAGCAGCCACATACATTTGACACATGTTAGGGCTATTTTTCATTCCCTATGGCAAAATTGTCCATTCAAATCTTTAATAAGGCTCAGCTAAATTAACACTGGGCACTAAAAAGGCAAATTTTTTTCATATCCTCCTTATCTAGAGGGACAGAGTGTAATGTCTATAACTCAAAGAGGCCATTCCCTACGCAACTAAGTAGGAGATGAAAGTCCAGGCTGGAGTTCCCATAAATTCCATCTGCTTATTAATTTTTATCAAAAAAAGTCAAAATCCTCCATTTTCTAGATTTCCTTTCTACAGCAAATACAGGGGAATCCCAAGGACTTAGATAAGGTTGTAATGTCCTAGGTGAAATTGCTCCTGTGCTATGTTTAATAAGGACTGAATTTTTTCACTGTTTCAGGAACATTTTTCCACCCACACTAATGTATTAACTTCCCATTGGATGAGAGCAGCTATAAGGACTAGCGGGCCTTCAACAGCAGCCCTGCTTAAAAAGCCAAAGTGCTCAATAGTAATCTTTCCTGCAGTAAAAAGGCTATTCTCTTTTGCCTTGCCTCTGGACATAGGAAGACAACTGTGCTGGAGGCCTAATGGTTTCACTGCCCCTAGAGCTCCTCCTGCCCATGAAGCTGGAGCTGAGGGAGAATCATCTGGAGGCAGAAGATACCATCAGGGCACATGAAGGGGATTAGGCTGAAGTGAAAGTAGGCTAATGGAGAAGCACTACACCCCTTAAACATCCCAGAGCAGTCTTTATCTCCCTCCCAAGGTTCCATACTCCTGAAACCATCTAGAGCAGTAACAAACAATATAAACAAAATACTAAAAAGGGATTTCTTAGCTCCTTGCCACATATAGTCAATTACTATAGTAATTTAATGTTTGACAAACCCTAAGACCCCACCCAGCTTTTGGGATAAGAACTCACTATTTGACAAAAACTACTAGGAAAATTGAAAACTAGTATGACAGAAACTAGGCACTGATCCACACATACCAAGATAAGTCAAAATGGGTTCATGATCTAGACATAAAGAATATTATAAACAAATTAGAAGAACATGGGATAGTTTGCCTCTCAGATCTGTGAAAGAGGAAATTTGTGACCAAAGAAGAACTGAAAAGCATCCTTGATCACATAATAGATAATTGTGATTATATTAAGTTAAAAAGTTTTTGAACAAACAAAACTAATGCAGACAAGATTGGAAGAAAAGCAATAAACTTGTAAAACATTTTTACATAGAAGGGTTCTGATAAAGACCTAACTTCTAAAATGTATAGAGAATTGAAACTAAATTATAAGAAGAATTCAAGCCATTCTCCAAATGATAAATGATCAAAGGATATGAACAGACAATTTTCAAATGAAGAAATTGAAACTATCTCTAGTCATGAAATGCTCCAAATCATTATTGATCAGAAAAATGCAAATTAAGACAATTCTGAGATACTACTACACACCTCTCAGATTGGCTAAAGTGACAGGAAAAGATAATGATGAATGTTGAAGGGGATGTGGGAAAACTGGGACACTAATACATTGTTGGTGGAGTTGTGTATTGATTTAGCCATTCTGAAGAACAATATGGAACTATATTACCAAATCCAGCAGTGTTTCTACTGGGCTTATATCCCCAAAAGATCTTAAAGGAAGGAAAGGGACCGATGTGTTCAAAAATGTTTGTGGCAGCCCTTTTTGTAGTGGCAAGAAACTGGAAACTAAGATGCCCATCAATTGGAGAATGGCTGAATAAGTTATGGTATATGAATGTTATGGAATATTATTATTCTCTAAGAAAACATAAGCAGGATGATTTCAGAGAGACCTGAAGAGACTTGAATGAACTGATGCTAAATGAAATGAGCAGAACTAGGAGATCATTATACATGGCAACAGCAATATTATATGTATACATATATATGCATACACATACACACATAATATATATGTATACATATACATACACATATGGATTGAAGGGGTAAGTTTTTATTTTTAGTTTGTTTTAGAGCTCCAATAAAGCTTTTAGTGTTTTTTTATGTTTTATCTGTTTATTGGCCTGTCTGCATAATTATTTTTGATATTTTATATATATCAGGGGTTTTCAAACTATGGCCCGCGGACCAGATGCAGCCCGCTGAGGACGTTTATGCAGCCCACCAGGTTATGGCAAATGGGCTGAGGGGTGGTGAACTGGCCCCCTATTTAAAAAGTTTGAAGACCACTGATATATATATATATATATATATATATATATATATATATATATATATATATGGGAGGCTTTTGTGAATCCTTCATATATTCCATATTTTCTTTGATGTCAAATTAATTTCTTAAATAAATTTTATTATCTTAATTACTGTACAAGAACTTGTAACCCTTTTTACCCACAACTACTTAAAAATAAGCTATATTTGGAGTCTGTCAAGAAGTCATAATGAAACAAAGAAAGAAAAATTTCCAGTAAGTATAGATGGTATTCCCATCTCCTCGGTTGGATCTGGTCTATGAGAATCAAGAAACTTTGAGGGAACGCTCATCTATAGTCTATATGTAATAGAAAGGGGGCTGAATCTCTTTGATTCAATTTCATTCTTTCCAAATAAAAATGAAAAATAAATAAATATAAACTAATAATAGTCTTTAAAAAAATCAAACTTACTTGTGGAATATAATATAATGAATATAGTGAATATAATAGTAAGATAAGATAGAATACCAGCCCTGAAGTTAGGATCACCTGAGTTCAAATCTGTTCTCAGACACTTAACACTTCCAGCTGTGTGACCCTGGACAAGTCACTTAATCCCAATTGCCTCAGGAAAAAAAAACAAAAAAAAAAGTTTCCTTATGCCAAAGGGGTATAAAATTGTATGTAGACTTGATCCAGCCATATCACTGCCAGGCCTATGATCTAAAGAAATAATAAAAAAAGGAAAAAAGACCCAAATGTGGAAAAATATTTATACTATCTCTATTTGTAGTGGCAAAAAATTAGAAATTGAATAGATGCCCATCAATTGGAGAATGACTGAACAATTTATGGTATATGAATGTAATAGAATGCAATTAGTCTATAAGAAACAATGAGCAGTCAGATTTCAGAAAAAGCCTAGAAAGACTTAAATTAACTGATTCTGAGTAAAGTCAACATAATCAGGAGAACATTGGATATTAACAACATCATTGATCAACAATGATCAACTATGATAAACTCAGTTCTTCTCATCAATGTAATGATCCAAGACAATTCTAAAAAGTCTCACAATGGAAAATGCTATCCACATCCAGAGAAAGAACTATGAAGTCAGAATTCAGATCAAAGCATACATACTATTTTCACTTTTTTGTTGCTTTTTTTTTCTTTTTTCCAGTTTTTCCTTTTTTGTTCTGATTCATATGTGATTAATATGATTGCACATGTAAAACCTATATTAAATTGTTTTCTTTCTTGGGGAGTGGATGGTGGGTAAGAGGAAGGGAGAAAAATTTGAACCTCAAAACATAATAAAAGTGAATGTTAAAAAACTATCTTTTCATGTAATTGAAAAAATATTTTCATGACTATTTTTAAAAGCATACAACAACAAAATTACTAATTAATAAAATTAACTGAATGAAATAAAGTATATCTGAAGCAGTAAGTCACTTGAATAGCAGCATGTTGAAAAGGACCATAAGGCAAGAGATTCATAAGTCCAGGGATTTTTTTTTAACAAGATAAGGAAGTGCTAACAATAATTATAAATGAAAATCTATTATCTATAATTTACCTATCTATCTGTAATCAGAAAGAAATGACACCTGTTATATCTTCAATTAATGACACAGATATGCCACTTTATTTTTTTTACATTATTTTCACTGAGTATTATATGAAAAAATATCAATAATTTGACCCATTAAATATTTATAATCATAATTAAGAATTGGAACTCCTCAAAGTATAATCTATTATGAAGTTCTAAACAATTTAATCTAAATTATTTTTAAAAATTAAATGGATTATATCATAGCATTTAAAAGATCAAGCTTTTAAAGAGAAAAACTTAGAAACATAATAAGTTATGTAAATTATGTTGCCATTCAAACAGGATCTAGGTGACAATTTGGGGGGGAATATTGGAGTAAGAATTTAGTAATTCACATTTCAAATAGTGCCTAAGTGTTGATAAGTGACCTCTAGAGTTTAACTGAATTCTGAAATCCTAAGATTTCATAATTTTGAATTCTTTAGTGAAAACTTCACTAAAAGAACCTTGCTTACTCATATACATAGAAAGGGCCAAAAAAGGCCTCTTCAGTGTTTAGAGAATTACTGAAAACTAAAAGCAACTAGCTTTACATGAATTATTCATGGTCATTGAGTAATATAAATGAATATTCAATCAACAGTACTTGCCTGTGATATTTCATTCTTGGACAACATCAAAGGACTGTAACAGAGCTGTACAATAAACCCCTATCTCAAGAGTATTGTGGAATGTTATTTTAGTTTAGCCTTTAATAGCCCCTCTCTAAAACAAAACAAAATAATTGCTTCAAAAGTACACAACAATCAAATGTTTCATTAATGAAAACAATCCCATGATGGGCCTATTTAGTTTGATATACAAAACAGCTTTTTATCATTAAAACTGTATTCCTGAAGTAGACTAATGAAGTGTGTTTAAATTGTCTGAAGAAATTTAATTTCCAAAGTATCTGTTAAAGAGATACTGCTCACTGAGCAAGCTTATTTTTTTTTTTAATTTCATATGTACATCAATATTTCTCTGGTGTATTCTCTGCAAAGTCAGATAAGAGTATGCTATATGTGGCATTTTGCCGCGACTTTCAGAAATATTCTTGTGTGAAAACAATATCTGTTTACTTACATGGATTGTTTAGAATTTGCAATGCTTTTGTGAAGGGTGAAGAATCTCTTATTATTTTCCCACACAAGAAATATGTTTTGCAAATTTCCCTGCCTCATTTTATTCTAAATGGCAAATTTAATTGCATCAAATTCCATTACACATTGTTTTAATGTGCATTCCCCAGTAGTTATTTACATGTCTCCCATGAGATTTTACTTATATTTCATATAAAATCTTTCATGATGTTTAGATATAAAATTTTATAAAAATATAAAATAATTATATAGGGAATAATAAATATATACAGAATTAAAAAGTAAATATTTAAATATGCAGAATAGTTGCACTTGTAAAATGAAACTTTCCCCCCTTTCTCTAGAATAATATACAATATTAATATAATATAATAATATATTGGTACTTGTGCATGAAAAAAAAATTTAATAAAAAATAATATGTAAGATAGACAAAATGGAAGGACATTTTGTTACATCTTTCTTAGTTATTTAGAGCTATTTCAAGTAGGAAAAGCTTCTGTGCCAGTTTTCTGTATATATCATGAGTATTTTATTGGTCATATTACTCACTTTACCATTTGTCACTTATTATATTCATAAAAATGTTTTTTTACATATTATATGGACATTTTCTATTTTACGATTTCTTCTATACCTTATTTAGTTTTTTAAAAATGCATTTATTTTAATACATATTTAGTACATACATGTTGGTAGAAAAAAAATCAGAGCAAGAGAGAAAAATCATGGGAGAGAAAAAATAATAAAAAATAAGTGAACGTAACCTATGTTGATTTATATTAAATCTCCATAGTTCTTTTTCTAGATGCAGATGTCATTTTCTGACCAAAGTTTATTAGGATTGGTTTGCATCACTGAACCACTGAGAAGAACCAAATTTTTAATAGCTGATCATCACACATTCTTGCTACAAAAAGTTTTTGCACATGTGGATCATTTTCCCTTCTTTATGATTTCCTTGAGATACAGACTCAGTAATGACACTATAGGGAACAAAAAGAATGCATACTTTTATAACCTTTTATGGATAGTTCCAGATTGCTTTGCAGAATGGTTGGATTATTTCACAACTCCATCAACAATACATTAGTGCCCCAGGTTTCCAACATCCCCTCCAACATTTATCATTGATTTTTTCTGCAATCTTAGCCAGTCTGACAGATGTAAGGTGGTACTTCAAAGCTGCTTTAATTTGTGTTTATCTAACAAATAGTGATTAAGAGCATTTTTTCATATATCTAAAAATGCCTTTAATTTCATCATCTGAAAAATTGTATATTCATGTCCTTTGAGCATTTATCAATTGGGGAAATAACCTGTATTCTTATAAAATTGACATAGTTGTTTATATATTGTAGAAATGAGATCTTTATCAAAAATGTTAGATGTAAATATTTTTCCAGGTTTGTAATTCCCTTTTAATCTTGTTTCTGTTGTTTATTCAAAACTTTTTAAATTAATGTAATCAAGTTTGTCCATTTTGTCTTTCATAGTGCTATTTCTTTGGTTATAAATTCCTCCCTTCTCCAAACATATGGTAAGTAAATTATCACTTGTTTTTCTTAATTTGTTTATGGTACCACCCTTTATACACTAATCATGTATCCATTTTGAAGTTATTTTGGAATGGGGTGTGAGATGTAGGTATATGTCAGGTTACTGACATATTATTTTACAGTTTTCCTCAAAACGTTTGTCAAACAGTGAGTTCTTATTCTAGAAGCTGGACCTTCAGGTTTTATCAGGTTTACATTATTGTAGGCTTTATTATTTCATGTGCATCTAATATATTCCACTGATCCACCACTCTATTTCTTAGTCAATTCCAAATGGTTTTGATGATTGCTGCTTTGTAATGCAGTTTTAAGTTTAGTACTGCTAAGCCACCATCCTTTGTATTTTTTCATTAATTCTCTTAATATTCTTGATCCTTTGTACTTCTAAATGAATTTCATTATTATTTTTTCTGGTTCTATAAAATATTGTTTTGGCAGTTTGATTATATGGTACTGAACAAGTAGACCAATTTAGGCAGAGTTGTCATTTTTATTATTATATTAGTCCAGGCTAGCCATGAACAAATGACATTTTCCAGTTTTTTAGATGTGACATTATTTGTGTGAGAAATGTTTTGTAATTGGCTCAAATAGTTATTGTTTGTCTTGATAAGTAGACCACCAAATATTTTATTTTGTCTATGGTTATTTTAAAGGAAATTTCTCTTTTTATTCCTTGCTGATGGCCTTTATCAGTAATACATAGAAATACTGATGATTTCTGTGGATTTATTCAATATTCTGTGAATTTGCTAACTGTGAATTGTATCAAGTAGGTTTTTGAATGATTTACTAGGATTCTCTAAGTGTATCCTCATCTCATCTGCAAAAAATGATAGTTTCATGTCCTCATTGCCTATTCTAATTCTTTTGATTTCATTTATTTTTCTTATTGCTAAAGCCAACATTTCTAGTATAATGTTAAATAGTAGTGAAAATGGAAATCTTTGTTTCACTCCTTATCTTACTGGAAATGCATCCAGCTTCTCTCCATTACAAATAATTATTGTTGTTAGTTTTACATATTTACTTCTTACTATTTTAAATAAATTTCCCTTTATCCCTTTTCTCCTTAGTGTTTTTAATAGGAAAAGACCCTGTATTTTGTCAAAAGCTTTTTCTGACTCTATTGAGATTATCATATGCTTTCTTTTGGTTTTGTTATTGAAATGGTCAACTGTAGTAATAATTTTCCTGATTTTGAACCTGCCTTGCATTCCTGGTATAAATCTTTCTTGGTCATGGTGTAATTTCCTGCCGAAAAGGTGTTATAATCAATTTGCTAATATTTTATTTAAAATGCTTGCATCCATATTCATTAGGAAGATTAATCTGTAATTTTATTTCTCTGTTTTAGCTCTTCCTAGTTTAGGTATCAGTGTAATATTTGTATCATAGAAGGATTCTCTTACCTATTTTTCCAAATAGTTTACATAGTATTGGAATTAATTATTCTTTAAATGCTTGGTAGAATTCACCTATGAATCCATCTGGCTATCCCTAACTTTTGTTTAGCTAAGAATTTCTCCTTTATTCTGTACTATTGAAAAATTTTCTTGATTTTAATTGCATTTTTAAAAATAGTGTAGACATTTTCATGTAGATTGAACACCAATTTTAAGATTATTGTGACATGGAGCACGAGATGTTGGTCTATATCTAAAGGTGGCCAAAAATTTGCCTGTTTTCTCCACAATTTCTTTCGGAAGGGAGTCCTTTCCCCAATAATTAGGTTTTTGGCTATTTCAAAAACTAGGTTTTTTTCTGCAGTTTTCTATTTATTTACTAATTTCCACTGTTCTTTTTTTCTGTCTTTTAACCAGTATCAAATAATTTTTATGTCTAGTTTGAGTTGAGGTAGCATTTCATTATCATTTTTTTTTTTGCCTTATTGAGATTCTAGATATTGTTTTCCAAATTAGTGTTTCTTTTCTCTAATTTTTTCTAGTTTTATAATGTATTCTTTTAAATATATGATTTGTATAGAACCAAATTTATAAATTAATTTGAGAAATATTGTAACAATAGTCAATATAGTTATGGTGAATAATATTTTGAATAAAAACTCTTTCCTTATAAAAGAATGTGGGAGTGTATCTTCCATATCTATGTTTTGTTTTGTTTTGTTTTGTTTTTTGCTGATACAATTGGATTATGTGACTTGCACAGGGTCACACAGCTAATAAATATTAAGTGTCTGAGGCTTCATTCGAACATTTGAACTCAGGGCCTCCTGATTTCAGGGCTGGTGCTCTAAACATTGAACCACCTAGTTGCCCCTTCCATATCTCTTTTTAAGAATTTATTTTTACAGCATTGTATTAATTGGTCTTAAAATTAATAGAATTTACTTCTATATATGCCTAATCTAGTTCTTTTTTTCTTTTTTTTAATCTTTCCTTCTTTTCTCATTCCTTTCTTTATATTTTCATGAATGGTGACTTGCCTATTTTCTGAAATATGCATATTTAATATATTCTTCCTTTTTACAAATTAAGTAATTTATGTTTTCTGAACATTTATCAATTTACTTGTATTTGTAATTTTCCATGTAGGTAATTGTATGTTAATAAGATTTAAATATATATGTATGTAGATATATATGTAGATATATGTATATATTCTTTTTTTCTTTTAAACAGGTTAGCTAATGATTTAGTTTTTATATATTTTTCTGTTTTATGTTATTTTCATTTTCAAGTTTCTCTAGATTCTAATTTTCATGGTTTCTTTCATAATTTAAGATTACTCACTTGTTTTATAGTCTATTTAATTCCATGCTTAGTTCACTGATCCTCTCTTTTTTATTTTGTTAATTTACTTCTGGAGATATAAATTTGCCACTAAGGTATGATTGCTTTAGCTGTGTCATATATATATATATATATATATATATATATATATATATATTGTGGTATGTTGTCTCATTATTATTGTTTTCTTTAACATCTTTATTGTTTTTAATAATTTGTACTTTGAACAATCATTATTTAGGTATCAGTGTCTGTTAACATCTGTATATTTTGCTTATAGTTCATTTATCCATTTCAATTTTTTCATTGTAGTCTGTAATTGATGTAATTATTATTTTTATCTTTTGTATTTGTTTGTCTATGTTTTAATATATATCCATTTTATAAAGGCACTGTGGTTTGCTAAGAACGGCCCTCATCAATGCCTTTATGAAATATAGCAATGAGCTTTTTTTTTTTAATTTTTTTATTATATATATATTTTTTATAATATTATCCCTTGTATTCATTTTTCCAAATTACCCCCCCTTCCTCTATTCCCTCCCCCCGATGACAGGCAATCCCATACATTTTACATGTGTTACAATATAGTCTAGGTACAATACATGTGTGTGAATATCATTTTCTTGTTGCACAATAAACATTAGAATCCAAAGGTACATGCAACCTGGGCAGACAGATATTAGTGCTAACAATTTACATTCACTTCCCAGTGTTTCTTCTCTGGGTGTAGCTACCTCTGTCCATCATTGATCAACTGGAAGTGAGTTGGATCTTCTTTATGTTGAAGATTTCCACTTCCATCAGAATACATCCTCATACAGTATTGTTGTTGAAGTGTACAGTGATCTTCTGGTTCTGCTCATTTCACTCAGCATCAGTTGATTTAAGTCTCTCCAGGCCTCTCTGTATTCCTCCTGCTGGTCATTTCTTACAGAGCAATAATATTCCATAACCTTCATATACCACAATTTACCCAACCATTCTCCAACCGATGGACATCCATTCATCTTCCAGTTTCTAGCTACAACAAAAAGAGCTGCCACAAACATTTTGGCACATATATGTCTCTTTCTGCTCTTTAGTATTTCTTTGGGATATAATCCCAGTAGTAGCGCTGCTGGGTCAAAGGGTATGCACAGTTTGATAACTTTTTGGGCATAATTCCAGATTGCTCTCCAGAGTGGCTGGATTCTTTCGCAACTCCACCAGCAATGTATTAGTGTCCCAGTTTTCCCACATCCCCTCCAACATTTATCATTATTTGTTCCTGTCATCTTAGCCAATCTGACAGGTGTGTAATGGTATCTCAGAGTGGTCTTAATTTGCATTTCTCTGATCAGTAGTGATTTGGAACACTCTTTCATGTGAGTGGATATAGTTTCAATTTCTTCCTCTGAGAATTGTCTATTCATATCTTTTGACCATTTATCAATTGGAGAATGGTTCAGTTTCTTATAAATTAGGGTCAGTTCTCTATATATTTTGGAAATGAGACCTTTGTCAGAACCTTTGTTTTTAAAAATATTTTCCCAATTTGTTACTTCCCTTCTAATCTTGTTTGCATTAGTATTGTTTGTACAGAAACTTTTTAGTTTGATGTAATCAAAATCTTCTATTTTGTGATCAATAATGATCTCTAGTTCTCCTCTGGTCATAAATTCCTTCCTCCTCCACAAGTCTGAGAGGTAGATTATCCTCTGTTCCTCTAATCTATTTATTATCTCCCTCTTTATGCCTAAATCATGGATCCATTTTGATCTTATCTTGGTATATGGTGTTAAGTGTGGATCCATATCTAATTTCTGCCATACTAATTTCCAGTTTTCCCAACAGTTTTTTCCGAATAATGAATTTTTATCCCTAATGTTGGAATCTTTGGGTTTGTCAAAGATTAGATTGCTATAGATGTACCCTTTTTTGTCCTTTGTATCTAATCTGTTCCACTGATCTACCGGTCTATTTCTTAGCCAATACCAAATGGTTTTGGTGACTGCTGCTATATAATATAGCTTTAGATCAGGTACACTTAGACCACCTTCCTCTGAGTTTTTTTTCATTAGTTCCCTTGCAATTCTCGACCTTTTATTCTTCCATATGAATTTTGTTGTTATTTTTTCTAGGTCATTGAAATAGTTTCTTGGGAGTCTGATTGGTATAGCACTAAATAAATAGATTAGTTTGGGGAGTATTGTCATCTTTATTATATTCACTCAGCCTATCCAAGAGCATTGAATGTCTTTCCAATTATTTAAATCTGATTTTATTTTTGTGGCAAGTGTTTTGTAATTTTTCTCATATAATTCCTGACTTTTCTTTGGTAGATGGATTCCCAAATATTTTATACTCTCAACATTTGTTTGGAATGGAATTTCTCTTTGTATCTCTTGCTGTTGCATTTTGTTAGTGATATATAAAAATGCCGAGGATTTATGTGGATTTATTTTGTATCCTGCCACTTTGCTGAAATTTTGAATTATTTCTAGTAGCTTTTTAGCAGAGTCTTTGGGGTTCTCTAAGTATACCATCATGTCATCTGCAAAAAGTGATAGTTTAATTTCCTCATTTCCTACTCTAATTCCTTGAATCTCTTTCTCGGCTCTTATTGCCGAGGCAGGCGTTCCTAGTACTATATTGAATAGTAATGGTGATAGTGGGCAACCTTGTTTCACTCCTGATCTTACTGGGAAAGGTTGCAGTTTATTTCTATTGCATATTATGCTTACTGAAGGTCTTAAATATATGCTCCTGATTATTCTAAGGAATAGTCCATTTATTCCTATACTCTCAAGAGTTTTTAGTAGGAATGGATGTTGGATTTTGTCAAATGCTTTTTCTGCATCTATTGAGATGATCATATGGTTCTTATTAATTTGATTATTAATATGGTCAATTATATTAATAGTTTTCCTAATATTAAACCAGCCCTGCATTCCTGGAATAAATCCTACTTGATCATAGTGTATTATCTTGGAGATGATTTTCTGAAGTCTTTTTGCTAATATCTTATTTAAGATTTTAGCATCAATATTCATTAAGGAGATTGGTTTATAATTTTCTTTCTCAGTTTTCGATCTACCTGGTTTAGGTATCAGTATCATGTCTGTGTCATAAAAGGAGTTTGGTAGGACTTCTTCATCCCCTATTTTTTCAAATAATTTATATAACATTGGGGCTAATTGTTCTTTAAATGTTTGGTAGAATTCACATGTGAATCCATCTGGCCCTGGGGATTTTTTCCTGGGGAGTTGATTAATAGCTTGTTCTATTTCTTTTTCTGAAATGGGACTATTTAAGCAATTTATCTCCTCCTCTGTTAATCTAGGGAGCCTATATTTTTGGAGGAAGTCATCCATTTCACTTAAGTTATCAAATTTATTGGCATAAAGTTGGGCAAAGTAACTCCTTATTATTTCTCTAATTTCCTCTTCATTGGTGGAAAGATCCCCCTTTTCATTTGTAAGACTATCAATTTGATTTTCCTCTTTCTTTTTTTTTGATCAAATTTACCAAAGGTTTATCTATTTTATTGGCTTTTTCATAAAACCAACTCTTGGTTTTATTTATTAATTCAATAGTTTTTTTACTTTCAATTTTATTGATTTCTCCTTTTAATTTTTGTATTTCGAGTTTAATTTTTGGTTGGGGGTTTATAATTTGGTCTTTTTCTAGCCTTTTAAGTTGTAAGCCCAATTCGTTAATCTTCTCTTTCTCTATTTTCTTCAAATAAGCCTCTAAAGATATAAAATTTCCCCTTATTACTGCTTTAGCTGCATCCCAAAGATTTTGATATGATGTCTCATCATTGTCATTATCTTGGGTGAAATTGTTAATTGTTTCTATAATTTGCTCTTTCACCCAGTCATTCTTTAAGATGAGATTATTCAGTTTCCAATTACTTTTTGGTCTATTTACCCCTAACTTTTTACTGAATGTAGCTTTTATTGCATTGTGATTTGAGAAGAAGGCATTTATTATTTCTGCCTTCCTACATTTAATTTTGAGATCTTTATGTCCTAATATATGGTCTATTTTTGTATAGGATCCATGAACTGCTGAGAAGAAAGTATATTCCTTTCTATTGCCATTCAGTTTTCTCCAAAGGTCTATCATACCTAGTTTTTCTAATGTTCTATTTACTTTTTTAATTTCTTTCTTGTTTGTTTTGTGGTTTGATTTGTCTAAATCTGAGAGTGCAAGGTTGAGATCTCCCACTATTATAGTTTTACTGTCTATTTCTTCTTGCAGTTCTCTAAACTTTTCCTTTAGAAAGTTAGATGCTATACCACTTGGTGCATATATGTTCAGTATTGATATGGCTTCATTATTTATGCTACCTTTCAGCAGGATATAGTTTCCTTCCTTATCTTTTTTAAGGAGATCTACTTCTGCTTTTGCTTGATCTGAGATAAGGATAGCTACCCCTGCTTTTTTGGCTTTACCTGAAGCATAATAGGCTCTGTTCTAACCTTTTACCTTTACTCTGTATGTATCTCCCTGCTTTAAGTGTGTTTCCTGTAGACAACATATTGTAGGGTTCTGCTTTTTGATCCAATCTGCTATCTGTCTCCGTTTGATGGGATTGTTCATCCCATTTACATTTACAGTTAAAATTACTAATTCTGTATTTCCTGCCATCTTATTATCCCTAGATTATGCTTTTTTCCCTTGACCCCCCCTGATCCCCCTCCCCGATATTTAATTTACAGACCCCCCTTGTGACGCGCAACCCTCCCTTTTTTTTTTTTTTTAAGCATCCCTCCCCCCTCCCTCCAAGTCCCTTCACTTATTCTCCTTTTCCTTTTCCCTTTTCCTCTCCCCCCTTTTAATGATGTGAGAGAAAATTCTCTGAAAAACAATATGTTAATTATTTACTCTTTGAGCCTCTCCTGATGAGAGTAAGATTCACACAATGATTCTCCCCCTCACTAAGTTCCCTCAGATATGGTGTATTTTCTATGCCTCTTCCTGGGATGTAGTTTCCCTCTTTTTATCATTCCTTCCCCTTTTTCTGAACCGACCTCCTTCCCTTTACTACACCCCCCCTTTTTTTCTTTTATATCAGTAAAATCAAATTATCCTTGAGTACTTTTTATATACCCACAACAGAGTTACAGTTCTCAAGGGTTCTGTGTACCTTTTTCTGTTTCTCTTCAGTCTTGTGGATGTAGATCAAATTTTTTGTTTAAGTCTGGTTTTTTTCTTAGAAACATATAGAATTCCTCTGTTTCATTGAATGACCATCTTCTTCCATGGAAAAAGATGCTAAACTTAGCTGGGTAGTTCATTCTTGGTTGCAGTCCTTGATCTTTTGCCTTACGGAATATCAGGTTCCAGGCCCTTCTATCTTTTTATGTGGAGGCAGCCAGATCTTGGGTGACCCTTATTGTGGCACCTTGGTATTTAAATTGTTTTTTTCTAGCTGCTTGCAGGATTTTCTCCTTTGTGTGGTAATTCTGCAGCTTAGCTACTATATTCCGTGGTGTTCTTTTTTTAGGGTCTATTTCAGAAGGAGTTCGATGAATTCTTTCCACATCTACTTTCCCTTCTGTTTCTATTATCTCTGGACAGTTCTCTTTGATAATTTCCTGTAAAATAGAATCTAGGCTCTTTTTTTGGTCATAGTTTTCTGGAAGTCCAATAATCCGCAGATTATCTCTCCTAGATCTATTTTCCAGGTCTATAGATTTTCCCAGTAAGTATTTGACGTTGTTCTCCAGCTTCTCATTTTTTTTGTTTTGTTTGACTGTTTCTTGGGTTCTCTGTGAATCATTCATTTCTATTTGTTCCATCCTGACTTTTAAGGAGTTATTTTCTTCTTTCACAGTTTTTAGTTCTTTTTGTAAATGCCCAATTTCGTTTTTAAATGAATTATTTTGCTCTATTGAATTTTTTTCCATTTCCCTAATTTTTTTTTTTTGAGAATTATTTTCTTTTTCCAATTCAGAAATTCTATTTTCTTGAGACTTTTTTTTATCTTTTCCAATTCAGAAATCCTACTTTCCTGTGTTTTTTTAACCTTTTCTAATTCATAAATTTTGTTTCCCTGCATCTCCTGTGAATTCTTTATTTTTTCCAACTCCAATTTCAAGGCGTTGTTATTCTCTATCATAGCTTCCCTTTCCTTTCCCCATTTTTCTTCAATCTCTGTCAATTTTTTAAGAGTTTCTTCTAGGAGAGAGTTATGTGATGGGGGGCAGGAATCGTTCCCCTTTAGGTTGTTATCTGCTGTCTCTCTGCTGTCAACTTCCTCGGGGTTGGATACCCGCTCTTTTTCTGTATAGAAGGAATCTATAGTTTTTCTAGCTTTTTTGCTCATACTTAAAAATTCTTTTGGGGTCTGTCCCTGGGGTAGGAAATTATTTACTTCTTTACCAGCTTCCTCCCAGACCGGATGGATGCAGGGGCTCCTGTGCCTGAACTAAGATAGAGCTCTGGGAGAGAGTTCCCCACCCCCTCCCTGGAGGTGCCTCAGAGGTAATTAGCACTACTGTGCTTCGAGGGCGTAGAATAGTGAAGACTGCAGGAAGCCCAGCCTATGTGTCCGGGTGGGGAGTGGATGTCTGCAGCAGGTGACGTGAGAAGCCCCTGCGCTCAAACTGGAAGTGTCTGCCAGGAACCGCGGTCCCTAGTTCAAAGGTTCCGCTTCTCTGGGACTTCCTGGAGCTGAGTTCCACTCCCTCCAGCTAAACAAGGCAGTGTGTGTTGCCTTGGACCGTATCCACCCACTTGTCAATCTCTTAACTATTCTCAGGAGGTAGCTGAGGCCACACCCCCTGGTGCCGAGATCTGCTGAGTCACCTCCAGGATCAGGGGAAAATCTAATCTGAGTTTTAAAATATTTTGGCTTTCTCTTCTGAACTGCTAAATAATTAGCAGAGAAGAGCTAACAGCCTGTGCCAGATTCCTTTACCTCAGTGGCTTCTCTGATCCCAGAGCCCTTCCCAGCGGAATGGGTGCAGTATGCGAGCACCCAGCCGTCTGTGCTGGTCTGTCTTCTTCCTCTCCTGGGAACTGACCTTTCCTGTTGAAACTCCAGATTCTCTTCAGCTGGTAAGTCGTGCTTCCAGTCCTTGTGGTATCTATCAGTCCTGGGCTTATTCTGAGGCTGATTTATCTAATTGGTTGTGAGGGAGTGAGGACATTCACAGAGTTGTGTGTTTCTTCTCCGCCATCTTCTAGCAATGACCTTTTAATTGTTCATCCTGTCTCAGATCCCTCATCCATTTTCCACTCAGTTCCAAAGTGGGCCACTGAGAACACATATCGAACCATGTCTTGCAACTTTCTGTTCTGTCCCCTCAATTCAACAAAACCCAGTTTCTCCTTTTTTAAGTTCATATTCATTTGAGATTTAAATCCCTTCATAATATCACATTTAGTATGTGCCTAATCTTCTTACACTTCACCCTCCAACACACTCTATTCAACTGAACCCATATAAGGCATTCCATCTCTGAACTTTGTGCATTTTCACTGACTGCCTCCTCTATCTATTACATAACTTCTCTTCCTTCCTCATTTCTTTCTTCTATCTTCTACTATGGTCATTTGACCATCTCCCAAGTAACAGTCCATTCTTTCTAAGATTTCATTCCATTTCTTCTGTGTGCATATGTGTGTGTGTGTGTATGTGTGTATTTAATCTTCCATGTATGTTTTTTTTTTTTTTTTATGTTGTCTTCCATATTAAAATTTGAGCTCTTTAACTCACCCATAAAATGGAAGAAGATAAAAGGGATAAGAAACTACAATCCCACAATGTTATTTATAAGATACATACATGAAACTGAAAGATATTCATAGAAACTTAAAATAAAACATTGGGACTAAATCAGAATCTATTATGATTCAGATAAAATAAATAAAACAGGAGAAATCATCATTCTCTCAGACTAAAAAAAAAAAGGGAAAAATAAAAAAATAAAAATAAAAGAAAACCTAATTAAAAGAGATTAAAAACAACAACAACAACAACAACTACATTTTACTAAAAGGTACCATAGAAAACAAAGTAATATCAAAAAAATTATGGGTAAATTTCTCTTACGAAGGCCTAATTTCTCAAATATAGAGGGAATTGAGTCAAATTAATTTTATTTACTTTCTTTTCATCCAATTATTTATTTATGTGTTTGTTTATTTATTAGCACACATTGCTCTATGAATCATGCTGGGAGAGAAAGGCTTATTTAGTTTTTGTTTTGTTTTGTTTTCATAAAACCAACTCTTAGTTTGATTTATTTTATGAATAGTTTTCTTACTTTCTATTTTATTAAACTCTCTTTTGAGTTTCAGAATTTCTAATTTACTATTAAATTGGGATGTTTTACTTTGTTCTTTTTCTGGGCTTTTTTAGTTGAATGTTTAATTCAGTGATCTCCTCTTTCAGTATTTTATTCATGTAGCTATTTAGAGATATAAAATTTCCCCTAACAACTGCTTTGGTTGCATCCAAATTTTTTCATGTTATTTCATTATTGCTATTCTTTTCAATGAATTTATGGATTGTTTCTGTGATATATTGTTTGACCCACTCATTCTTTAGAATTAGATTATTTAATTTCCATTTGGTATTTAATCTATCTTTCCCTGAACCTTTATTGAATATAATTTTGTTTTGCATAGTGGTCTGAAAAGACAGTATTTACTATTTCTGCCTTTCTGAATTTGATTGTGAATTTTTCTTGCCCTCATATTCAGTTATTTGTTGTGTAGGAACCATATACTGCTGAGAAAAAAAGTGTATTCCTTTCTGTCCCTTTTCAATTTTCTCCAAAGGTGTAGCATATCTAAGTTTTCTAGGATACTATTAACATCTCTAGTTTCTTTCTTGTTTATTTTGTGGTTAGATTGGTCTGATGCTGAAAGGAGAAAGTTTAAGACACACTTTTATTGTCTATTTCTTCATCTACCTGATTTATTAGCTGCATACACATTTAGTATTGGTGTTATATAGCAATGATTTTGTGGTCCCTTGATTTTAGAGGGGGCTTTTATTCTAATAAATCAGTAATCCCAAATGTTATGGCTCTAGAGTCTGCCTCGGGGCAGACAACAATATGATTCTAAATAGAATACTCTTCAATTCATTGATAACTGATAATCTGGTCAGTGATAATCTGGTTTAGTGAGAATCAAATTCCAGAGACTACTCCCTGGCCCTATCTATGGACCATAGAAATAACATGTCAATGATAGAAAGCTGGATAAATGTGTCTTTTTGCTTCTGTTTCCTTTCTAAGTACTTTTGGGTCTGAGCTCACTTGTACTAGAGTTACAATAATACTAAAACTTGGCCTTTTCACTAAAAAATGGGTTCAAGCTTGAAAATTATTTTAAGATACCACCAGATACAAGTCTGTGACCCCAAACTTTTGAGGTCCCCTTCCCAACCTCAACAGTATCATTACTATTTCATTGTTATAGTAGCCATTATCAAGATGTACTTTTCTTCCTCATTCCTTTTAATAAAATCTATTTTTAATGTTGATTTATCTGAGATCAGATTTGCTGGGGTTTTTTTGTTTTGTTTTGTTTTGTTTTTAACTTCTGCTGTAGCATAATAAATTCCATTTCAGCCTTTACTCTGGATGTGTCTCTCTGTGTCAAGTGTATTTCTTGTAACCAACATTTTGTAGGATTCTGTTTTTTAATCCACTCTGCTATTCAATTCCCATTTATGGAAGAGTTCATACCATTCACATTCACAGTTATGACTATTAGCTCTGTATTTTCCTCTATTCTATTCTCTCCCTATGGATATTTTTGTTGTGTCTTTCCATCCTTTCCTCAGAGGTGTATTGTCTTTGCTTGTTTGTTTGTTTGTTTGTTTGTTTACCCATCCTTCCCACTACTTTATCTCCTATCACCCCTCACTCCTTTTCTTGGTAGTGTTTTGTTGTTTTTTTTTTTAAATCCATGCCACCCACTATTTTATTTTCTACCAACCCTTCCCCCCTTCTCTTACCTTTTTCCCTAGTGTTGCTGCCCTCCTTTGTATCCTGTCCCTCCCTTTTTATTGTTTTTCTCCTCCTACTTCTTTATAGTGTTAGATAAATCTCTATACTCAAATAAATGAACAAGTTATTCCCTCTTAGAAACAAAACTGATGAGATCAAGCTTCAGACAATGTTCACCCACCCTTTTCTTTCCCTCATGTGTGATACGTCTTTTGCACCTCTTCAAGTGATGGAGTTGTCCTATTATGCCTTCCCTTTCCTCTTTTTTCCAGCTCATATATTTCCCCCCCCCTAATGCCTTTTTCTTTGATGTCATCATATCAGACTCCATTCACAACCACATCTTCATATCATGTGAATCTCTTCTCTGTCTGCCCTTGTGACAGATTCTGTTCTCAAGAATTACAGATATTGTTTTCCTATCTAGAGATGTAAAACCATTGAACAGCTGGTTTTCAGGGAAAAAAATCAAATCCATCTATAGTAATATAAAAATGCTATTAATCACTGCAGATCAGGAAAATGAAAATTAAAAGACCTCTGAGATGCTACCTTACATCTATCAAAAATAACAAATGCTAAAGAAAATGAGGAGAAATGAGAAAGAAAAAAAAATGTGGGAAAGAATAATCATTCAAATGACTACTAAACTGTAGATCTACAGAGCTGTTGGGCTGACCTCATTGATTTATACCCGTAAAATCTAGACAGTATACTAGAGCCAGGAAAACTGGTGGATTCCATCTAAATGGTCTTAGTAGAATTCTCAATATATGTATATGTCTATTAGATGTATGTACTAAGCATCCTCTATAATATTGGTGAATCATATCTTTGATGAACACGATTATTTTTGGTTTATGTCGCCACTTTGCTTTAATACCTTAAATATTACAAACAACAAATCTTGTTTGAATTTAATTGAATTTATAGTTTACTCAATAAATGTCAGTGCTTGGTGGTTATTGAATAAAAATATTTATTGTATGTATTTATTTCATTTCAAACTTCCTTTTTGAATCAAAAGTCACAAGGGGCTCCATAGGAGTTATAGCAATGGACTTAAGGTAAACATTACAATAGCAGAATAAAACTGTCTTCCTAAAAAATGCTACATTTAATAGAAACCATTCTGGAACTTAATGTGTTGATGATACACTTTACATAAAGGACAGTTTTTCATGAAGACAACAAATACTCTAACATTTTTATTCCATTTCTATTGCTATATGAGTTTTGTAGTATATGATGAAGCCATGTGTATGGAAAAGAGTGGAAAATTTGGGGATTGTTTCATCAATAGTCATCAAAAAATTAATTTTTGATTCCTTATGCTCCTGAGACTTTTTGCATATTTCTCCTTATTATACTCCAACTTTTGTTCTTCTATTGTACTTTATGAATATTTATGAATTTATTTTAATAATGCAAATTGAAAATTGTTTTCAGAAAGTATAAACATACTCTGTTGGCGTGAGAACCACTAGTATTCTTGTTTTCGTAATAACAAGGTGTTTGTTTTTTAATAAAGATGGGAACAGGTTTGAAAAATATTTTATTAGTAATTTATTTAATACCCTGAAATGTTTGATCCAATGATTATGGACATTATTCAGACTCTTCACTTTCTAATTTTGCAAGGAACCTAGTGTTTCAGTTACCTTCAGTGGTTTAAAAATATAAAATAAAATAGAATAAAGTCAATCAGTATATTAATATTACAAATGATTTTTGTTTCATATTTGATCCAAATTTTACTTTGTTTCAGTTGAATATTGTTTTATCATATATGACTAGAAATTTCCCACAATACACTTTTCATATTTTTTTCTTTTACTTGTAATTTATTTGCTTTTCAAACCTCTATATTAAATGTTTTAATTGGTATTTATTTTATATTCATATTTCTCTGACTCCTTGTATCACCTAAATCTTTAAATTTTTTTTTCACTTTTAATTACTGATTAAGTATATCAACGATTAGATTGTTTTAATACAATTCTTCCTATTTGCATTTCTTTATTATTAGAGTTATATGGTATTCAGATTTTCTGCTGATCATTCAGGCTAGATATTTATATATCATTTATATATCATTCTATATTTTTTCCAAAGCTATTGAGAAGCTTTGTTGATGTATGCTATCTACTTTTTGGATTGTTGTGGTCTTTACCATATCAACTTTCCCATGACAGCATGTTGTATGTAAGTTATGAAGTGTTTTTTGCCCTGTCAAATATTGCTGGAGAATAAATTAAATCATGATGATTACTTCAAATATCAGCTTTTTGAAGTAACTCTAAAATGAATATATAGAACTATTACTTTTATTTACAACATAAAACAGAAAATGTTTTTGGAATTTTATTATAAATGTTTTCTCTTTAACATTATTCATAACATCCATCCTATTTTTACTATATTTGTCATTCTTAGGGCCCCTTTCTAGAATTTACATTATGTAGATTGTTAAAGGCTTGAAAGTTCTGGAATTATTTCCAATTCAGATTTAAAGTACATATTTTAGAATATCAGATTCCACTCACTTTCATCCTTTTAAGTGGAAACTGCTAGATCCTTGGTAATCCTGATTTTTGGCTCCTTGATATTTGAATTATATCTTTTTGGTTGCTTGTAATATTTTTCCTTGGTTTGATAACTCTGAAATTTAGCCACTATATTCCTTAGAGTTTTCATTTTGGGGTCTCTTTCAAGAGGTGATTGGTGAATTTTTTCCATGGCTACATTCCCTTCTGATTCTGGAATATCAGGGCAGTTTTCTTTTATATTTCCTGAAAGATAATGTCTAGGTTCTTTTTTTCATCATGACTTTCAGGAAATCTAATACTCCTTAGATTGTCTCTCTGAGATCTATTTTCCAAGTTAGTTGTTTTTCCTAGGAGTTATTTCATATTTTCTTCTATTTTTTCAGTTTTCTTTGACTGATTCTTGAAGTCTTATTGAGTTACTCACATCCATTTGTTCAATTCTCGTTTTTACTGTATTATTTTCTTCAGTTATCTTTTTTAAACTCTTTTTGTATTTGGCCAATTGAATTGTTTAGTTCATTGCATTTTTTTCCATTTCACAAATTCTATTTTTCAATGAATTTGAATATTTTTTCATATCTATTTTATAAGGAGTCACATGCTTTTTTCTTTTCATCAAATCTATTTCATAGAGAGTTATATGGTTTTCCCATTTCACCAAATTATATTTTTAAGGGGTTTTCTTGAGGTAATTTCTGGTTTTTCTTTTCCATAGCCTTCCTTTCCCCATTTTTCTTCAAACTCATCTTCCAAGAGAGCCTTGTGAAAGAGCACCATCTTATATCTCCCTTTGGGGCTTCATTCAGACTTGATTTGCCTTTAGGAAACTCAGGATTTGAGGTTCGTTCTTTTCTTTCTCCATAAAAGTTGTTGGGGTCAGAGTTCTTTTTGCTTTCTGGGGGTTGAAATCTGTTCTTAAGGCAAAAGGGGTGACAACTGCTTAAGTATGCCGTGAGGCCTGGTGTTTCTGACTGGCTTCTGGTGCTGCATAATCATGGCCAGATTCCCAGTTCTTCTGGGTGCTCTGCAGTTTACAATTTGCCTTTTGTGTTTGCTTTTGGGTGATTGTACAGCAAATGTTCTAAACCACTTGTGAATGCCACAATGCTCTGGCTCCCTCCCCCTCTCCCCCAGCTCTTTGCCCTAGGCTCCCTATACAGAAGTCTGGGCTCAGCAGACTGTCCTTCTGTCCCTTTGAAATAGATCTGTTCTGAAGTTTTTCCAAAGTATCTTTTTCTGGAACTATGTTCTACTCCAAATATTTGTGGATTCTGGAACTCCAAAGCCAGATCCGAGGAGGTCACAGAAAGTCATGTCTGCTCTCCATCATCTTGGCTATGCCCTTTTGCTTGCCTTTTCTATGGGTGGTGATATGAACATTTAAATATATAATCAATATATTTGAGAAAATAATTGGTGCTCTTTGCAGGTAGGGAACAGTATTGTTTTCCTTGTTTTGCTTCTAAGAATAGTTTAGTATCTAAGTATCTTCCCACACATAGGGAACATAATTGAAATATGATCTAGCAAAGGAGAATGATAATTGGGTAAATTGATATAAGTAAAAATCTTTGCCATAGAAACTCAGGAAGAAAACTGCGTTCAGAAAGAGTGGTTGGTTAATAGTAAAATGCTACAAAGAGGTCAAAAAAAAAAAGAAAGACAATTGAGAAAGGGTCATCAGATGGCAAATAAGAGATAAATGAGAACTTTGAAGAGAGCAGTTTTAGTTGAGTGATGAGTCCCAAAAGAGAAAGCAAAAGCTTAAAAGCAGGAGCAGAGTAAATAGAAGCAAGTTCCTCCTTTTTCTAAGAATTTGACTGCAAATAAGTGACAAGAGTGATAGCTAGAGTTCAGTATTTTTCTTTTGTGGGGCAGCTATATTTTTCTAATTTTTTTTAAGTTGTATTCTATTATGTTTTTTACCTCTTTATTTATGTATTTCAATTCTGTAGTTACTCTTTTATGAGAATATGCAGTAATAGCAATATTTTGATTTTTTGTTCAAAACTGAGTATATTTGATAATCCTTTCCTTAGGAGATCTAATTGTTACCCTTATATTCACTTTTTTTAACTTCTCCTTCCATATTATTCTAGAGGTTCTTAGAGTTGTCCAATTGTTATTTCAGTCATCTTTGCAGAAATTATGATAGCTTCATCTTCCTCAGAGAACTTTGACTCAGAATCCTTTGTTAAGTTTCTTTCTTTTTGCCTTTTCTGTGAAGGTTGTTCATTTTTTTTCCTTTTCAGTCAGCATTTATTTGTTTTTATCAATTACTGCTGAATTTTCTTCTGGTACCTAATTCCAAAATGCCTTCTACTCTTAGGTCTTACCCCTTGATCTTGCTGCTTTTTTCTTTTCCTTCAGACTACCAGGTTTTGATGGCATCTGCCCCTTAGATGGTTGCAATGGTCTGACCTGGTGGTGTATACTACTTCAGAAAGGAGCCTAACTCTGTATTAGAACTGTTCTTATATCTTTGTCTTTCCAGTCTGAAACTTAATTTCTTCATTCCTTAGAGTAGTCCTGAGGAGTAGTTTATTACTGAAAGTAGTACTCCCAGAAGCATTTGAATTCCTTCTTTTCCAATCTCTGTATCTTTGTACTGGATTATTTTTTCCTTGTGGGCTATATAAACTAGTTAAATGTACTTCTGGTCTTCCTTTCTCATTCCTCTGAGCCCCATACTTTGTAATGACTCCCTTTTTTTCTTCCTAGTCTCAGGGTTCATCTAACTCAACCTCATAATGGAAAATTAACCAAATATCAAGGTGTTAAGTGAATTGCTTAAAAATGTCCTAACTACATGAAACAGAAAAAAAAAAAAAAAAAAAAACATGAGTTTAAATTCAGCCTCAAGCACTTACTACTGACATTCAACTTCTTTTTGCCTCAGTTTTCTCAACTATAAAATGGAAAGAATAATAGCACACATACTTCCCAGACTTGTTGTGAAGATAAATTGAGGTAAATGTAAGGTGCTTGACACAGAGCTTTGCATATATTAAGCTCTATTTTATTGTTATTATCATCATCATAATTATTATCAGATACCTAGAAGGGAAACTCATGTTCTACAACTTCAAATGGTTAATTCCAAAAGTCATTGTCCAAAATGACTTCAGATGTAAGAGTTGTAGGTTTTCCTGGATGTAAACTGAACTCTGGGAGCCAGGGATTAAGGAAGGAAACATTGTCATAATAAAGAATGGGGCACAAGCAAATTGGTCATTAGTTGTTTATTTGTTTTTCTTAAGAATCACCTAATTCTGAAGACTTTTTTCCCTTTAGCTTTTCTTGTTTATGTCATTATGGAGTTTTGTGCATTTTTGAGCTTTTTACTCAAATCATTTAGTGTGTTAGTGGAGAAATACCCTTAGGATACCTTTCATTCCTCCATCTTCCCAGGATTCCTATCCTCATAAATTCTTAATTTCTTTTGATAATAAGTGTTCATATTTCAAAAGAAAAAAAAAGAACACTTGAGGGAATATTAGAGCTGTGTTCACATTTTTGAAGGACTGTCACATTCCTGGGGATTCCTAAACTACTCTGTGAACTTGGTATCCATCCATCAAAAGCAGTAGAAGTATGCAATCAATGTCAACTCTGTCTGTGTGTTTGATGTATGAATGGATTTTAAGTATTTCTGTATTAGTACTAATATTCCCCATGCATAGAAGTTATTTGGCTGGATCAGCATGCCTGTCTCAAGATATTTCCCCAAAGTGGCCAATATGTATTTTAGTCTTGTGTGTTCAATAAATAAAATTTCCTCAGCTTTCAAAGTAATCAAGATGGTTCTGAGATACATTGAAGAGTGCAGGATAAAGCATTACATGTAACTGAGCTATATTCCCTAATAAGGTGCAATTTAGAAGACTAGATCTGCTTAGGCAAGTGAGTATCATATTTCTATCAAAAAATCCACTTCCATTGTTTACTAGGAGAAAAAAAATACAATATGGAACATTGGATAAAGGGGTAGATTTTAAAGTAGGAAGGAATAGGACATGATACTTACTGAGTTTATGACTATGAGTAAATCACTTAATATTAATGGCCTTCAAAACTTTCTAAAGTTCTAAATTTATTTGCATAAATGCAGAGAATCTCTTCACTGGAAATTTTTTAAACAAAATGATAGAACAGTTCCATATAAATCAACTTCCTGTTAAAGTGAGTTGAATAAGATGTGAATCATGAAACTATAGTTTGCTATTTCCCTGTCAACTCTACTTCTTTTACTATGAAAATTAAAGGATTCATTGGGAGGAGGGGTGTGAAAAAGGCTAAGGAAATAGTTATGGCAACCTCTAAGATGCTCTGAATTTTGTATTTCCCCTTTATCCCAAAACTTTACTAGGATGACTTTTTCCCTTGTCAGAATTTTCCTGATATACTCTCCTGATCACCCCATGTAAAGAAGGTGAGAAGATCCTTCTCACCTCAATCAATGTTTTATTACCTAGAAAGTAACAAAGACTATCCATTCTGGGGCTTAGTTTCTGACTACCAAAAAACTGTATAAACTCACTAGACCTTCAGGGGCTGAGAGTGAAGGGATAATATAGAATATGTGCAATGGGGAGGAGGAGGAATAGATTTGGATTCAAGAGACATAAACTCAGATCCTAGTTCTGGAACTAGCCATGTTACATTGAAAAGTCACCACTACTTTTGGTCTTTTACTTCATTTGTAAATTTAAAATGTTGAACAAAATATCTGCTAAAATTCCTTCTAGTTCAAGACCCTTGATCTAAATTATAAATATTTTTTGTATGTCTTGCACCTAATATGAAAGGAAAGCAGAAAACTTTCAACCAGTACCACAAAGGAGGACATAGGTACTTACTCCTGTAGGAGCTAAATTCAGCCAACACATAAAATAAAAATATATGCAATGAAAGAGCTTAGAGATTAGCTACTCCAACTGCTATTTTTTGTACATTAATAATCTGGGTGGTTGCTTAGTAGGTTATTGTTTGATTTCCCTTCTTTGTTTTGACAATCAGATTCCAGGCTTTATTGTTGATATACTATACTCAAGTATATATCTCTTATCTTTTATTGTCATCTAGACCCATATTATTGATGGTAGATCATGTGCTAGGAGGGATGTTAGAGGTCTTCCAGAGCAACCACCTTGATTTTACAAATGAGGAAATTGAGATCACACAGATGAAATGACATGTTCATGATCATATAGTTAATAAATAACAAGAGTTAAAAGATTTCTCTTAGTGGTTGTAATTCATAAATCCTGTACTATTTTCATTGTGTCACAGGGCCTTTTGACTATATATATATATATATATATATATATATATATATATATATATACATTTATATTTAACATTCACAGTATTTCTACCTGTCCTTTCTCTTCTAATCCTGGACTGCACCATACCTCAACTCTAGATTGAAATCTCACTTTTTTTGTATTAGAAGTGAAGGACTGTTCAAAAGAGATTATCTTGGGTTGCTGATTTACTAAAAAATGTTAGTTCTGAATAAATGCCAATTTGTGTTATTATGAATGCTTTTGAAATCAGATTCCTGATCCAAAACAGAAAAAAATAAAAAAGGTATTTTGAGCAGAGATTTGAGTATGGTTTGTGCTAGTCGTTAGGACTAATTCCCAGGAGTTAAAAGAACCCTTGTACCTCTTGAAAAAGGTTCAGACAAAACAACAGTTGCTCCACTGATTTTTGGCATCACTATTCCAACACCAGCTGTTATAGCTACATTAGTAAAAGGTGAAAAAAAGGAAAAATTGTCAATCTTCATTCAGCATTTTCATCAACAAAATATAAATAGGTACAGTTTTCACCTTTCTCAGTGATGTCATATAATGACCCAAGCCAAGAAAAAAAAGGAAGACTAAAGAATATGAATAAGATAGGCTGAGCATATGTTTTTGAAAAATCTCTAAATTGGACTTCATAATGACAAAGTTATAAGCCTATTTCAAACCCATTAGGTTTTCCTACATCCACTGTCTAGGAATGAATGTCTGAGAAGAACAAGCTTTCCCTATCTCAAACCATCCCTCACAATTTAAAAGAGGGAACTTCAGAATTGGAATGTAAACAAGCAGATACAGAAGCCAGAGATGGCAACAGAAAGAAAATCATGGGTGGAAACAGAGGATATAATGGGGCACAGTAAGGAATTTTCAGGAAAATCAATAAAAGAAATTATTTGAAGAAGGCAACAATAATCGCAAGATACTAATGGTCAAGTTTAAATGTAGCATACCAATAGTTTAGAAAAGCATTAACTTTGATAGAATGTGTCCCAGTGGTGCATTTGTTCTCAAATGTATAATTTGGTACAATTTATTTTGTGGCATTTCAATATACTTTAATGGAAATCTTAATAAAATGGATCATATTACTTTGTGCTTTACTAAAGTGAAAATGAATATAATTTAACTTTGCCTTGATGTTTTGAGTTAATCATCACTGTAGGATTATTTAGAAAGAGTAACTCTTGGAACAGAAAGGAACAAAAAGAAGAGATGGAGATACAAAGACATAAAAAGTAATCTCTAGCTTCAAGGAGTTCACAGTTTAAAAATCAGAATGGTTAGTGTATTCAGACATCTATACCTTTATTTTTACATTCTACGTTTCTAAAATTACCAAAAGTTATAGTACCTAAAAAGTTACCATTGAATTGTCCAGGCACAAAAACCATTAAAAAAAAAAAAACACATTCTCATTACTCTGGAAAATTAACTATTTAACAAATTTCATATGCTTATACATAAATTCAGTACGTGTTATTCACATTAGTGCTAAAATGTTCCAGTAATTATAGTTATCTACTATTTTAAAAAATCTGTAGTCAGATATGAATGGATTTGTAGGTGAAATGCTCTCTATTATTTTCTTGTTCTAATGGAATGTGGGGTTTTCCTTCTGATTTTTCAGCTCAGCTTTTTCACTTAAAAATGGATATTTGCCCTTCGATGAAATGGGTTACTGAATTTAATAGCATCCCAGATAATTATGAAATTTTTTTCATAATATAATACATATCTTATGGAAAAGAGGTATTATATCACATCAGTAAGTAGATGGTCACTCTTCAAGGAATAAAGATAATATTACTTTTCTACAGAAAATACACCTAGCTTACTTTGTGTGACCTTGCATCAGAGTCAGATCTCATTTTGTTTACCATTTTCTCATTTGGATATTGCCTCAGGACCTGAAAGTTGTTGAAGTATAAGAACCACAAATAACAAAGCAGTCACATACTAGCAGGCACCAAAAGTTGAAAAGGTAGATGTATTTAGGAGAATAGTTTACAGACAAAATGAAGGGATACAATAGACAAAGGGAATGGTAAATATGAGACAGAGGGGGAGAGCATATGAAAGACAAGTTCTTCAGTGGAACTCACAATTACCCAGTAGAAAGTGAGCACCCCATGAAGTTGGGACATGTCTTTAGCTATCAGGGTAAATCCTGAAAGGGACTTAACACCCTAAAAGAGTTATTTAGCTATAAGGAGGAGAAGTGGGGTTGAGAAGAATAGTGGAGTTAGGGAAAACAGCATGTGCCATGGAGGGTGGTAAGAAAAAAGATACCACAAGGTAGAGTGTCATGGTGGGTTGACCCAAAATAAGGTAGCAGCCATGGGATAGCCCATAAGTAGATTTTATATAGAGAAAATTAAGTCTCAGGAACATGACTGGGATTCTTAACAGGACATGGCAAGGTAAGACTAAACCAGGCTTCTACAGAGGATGGGTCTCAGGAGTTTGACATAACTTGGATTTCAGCCTGGACTACCTCCCCAAAAGGTGGGACCATGGAGCTTTCTGTCTGCTTGCTCCAAGGATCAATTTCTCTACTAACCACTTCACCAACAGTACATATAGGTATCTATAAATCCTCTATTTTACTGCATTTTATGATTTAGAGAAGATATTTTCTTTTTCAATTGTCTTTTTTTTTTTTAATATATCAGAAAGAAAAAAAATTTCCCTTGAAGGACTACAAATTATTTATTTTTGAATTCTATTTTTAAAATGTTTATGCTCTCCTCATTCATTTCTGTTCACAATATAGAAAACTTTTGATACCTTAAGTCTAATGCTGTTCACTTGTACTGACATCTCACACTGAAGAGAAATAAGGCTGTACTTAGTACCAAAATAAGGATAGATGATGAAACTGACTGAAACCAACATAGTCAATAATTATGATAGTTATTCTTGGGATTGAGATTAATAATAGCCCCCAATTTAAGAAATATAAGTTATAACATTTTAATAAACATTCCATTTTTTAAATGAAATAACTTTTCACTGTCAAAATACCAAACTTTAACATTCTCTTCCAAAGCATGAACCTACTGTCTCTGCTAATGAGTAATGATCCCAGAAGTTGTTTTCATTATTGGATGATTGAAGGCTGAGTTCCCAAGCAAAATTTTCCAAGTACTTTTAGTCATAAGCTATTATAACTATGAAGCCAAAGATGAATCAGACAACTAAATTTCATTTGCGGGTAATTTGCTCAAGGTTGTCTTCCTTCTGAAGCTTAGTATAAAACTATATGAAAAATAAAATGAAACCTATCAACTCTTTAGTCTAGTTTTATTTGCTTATAGTAGAAGAGAACAATTTATTCTAATGAAGATTAACAAGCATAGCTGAAGAAAGCTCTGAGAAGCACTTAGAGTTTGATAAGACATCCAATACAGCAAGGGCTGTATCTTTGGCCATTTGGAGTACTGACTTTTTTTCTTTTCCCTGGATTTTGAAGACTTTGGAAGAGAGTAACAACTGACAACTTTGTGCAACTCTTCTTCACTTAAGTCTAATTCACATGCAATTCAAGACATCACTGATTCAGTGGTCTACTTAGAAAATGAAAGAAAAACAACAATAATGATAGCATTTGCCCATTATAATTTAGAGCAAGTTATAGAATTGGGAACATATGAAAAGAATCTAAACTTGAAAGAAGACAACTTTAGAAATAACTGAAACCCTCTAATATACAGAGGAGGAATTCAAGGTTTAGAATTGTGAAATTATCTACTTAGGATGATAAGAGGAAAGCTACACACCATATTTTGAATATGTTACCTGACCTTAAGTCCTATACTTCTATAAACCCCAATGCTTCTTTGTAAACACCTAAGTCACTCATGGGGCATCCCTTACTTCCTACTTAGACAGTTTGATTACTTTCTACACTTGGAACAAAGCATTAGTTAGAGATAAACATTCCATGTAAATGAAGTGAATTGTAAAAGCTGTCTTACAAGATGGAGACAGTATTCTGAAGACTGAATGAATACCAGACTTGTGCCCCAGGGTCAGGGTTCTTTCTCCAAAGATCACATGGTTTATAAGGAATGGGACCTTTTCTTTGTGAGATTAAGTTGGGGCCACCTTGACACTGAAACTCCCACATAAGGTAATTTAGTCATCCTAAAGATGGAGTTGGGTGAGAAGTTTTTCCTCATTTATGACTTAGAATGTAAAGTCACTTATCCTGACTAATCAGGACAAAGGTCTAGCCTATAGGGGATGTTAGACCATATAATTCTGTTCTGTTCACTGTGACTCTCCTTGTTGATTGCTTGTGGGGAGGAGATTCCATTTTTCTTGAGATAATAATAAAATTCCTTTCTGTTTTTACCTTGAAAAATCTCCTTAATTTATCTGAGCTGATGGTCTTAATCCCACACAATTTATTGGGGGCTTTCCAGGACCCTGTTACCTGGTTAGTGGATGAGTTCTCACGATTGGCAGGCCAGCACTCTGCCTTGCTTTAAGCAGCCTGGGAACTTTGGGGACCTTTCCCTGCTTTCACAACCAAGTAACCTGAAGAAGAAACACTCAAGACAAAACAGAAGCCAGTAAATCCCAGGCAAATCCCAAGTCGTTGGGATTGGATGACAGTCAGTCAGGCAATTTTAGTGCATGGGACATCAAAGGGTAAGTGATCTGTGAGAATTTTGAATCAACCCTTAAGTCCACAGACTGGAGGGGGGGGGTTCTGAAAAGCCTCAGCAAATATTCAAAATGGGGGCTTAGCTAAAAGCCTCCCTTCACAGAAAATGATTAAATAAATATTGTTGATGGGGAGGACATTGCTCCCAGGGTTAAAATCTATGTGTAAAATAGATTTCTGTGGGTGTCTGTTGATGCAGGCATAGCCCCCTTTAAGATTCCTTGTACCTTTGATATTCCTTGTTTGATCTTTGATTTCAAGATCTGGCCAAACCAATTTGGGCTATCTGAGCTAGTTTGGGTTTTCGGGCCCCATTCTAATGATCTGAAATTCCTTTTTAGGGAGAGACAGGAGATAACAACAGAGAATTTACAACAATAGAATTTCTGTCTGAGTTACAAATATCTCTGGAACCTCTGTGCAAACATTGTTTTGATGACTCTAGTTATGTATATAAGGAAGGTTGCAAAATGGAATCTTTTCATTTAGTGTATACCAGCCAATGCCTGTCAATTGGCATCCCCTTGCAGGCAGTTTGGTCTTCCTGAAGGCCAAATGTCTGTCTATCCCTTTACTATCAATAAAGACTTTGTTTCCATACAGCATTGAGTAGCAAATTCATTCATTCAAAAGGAACTGACCCATTTCAGTTTAGAACCTCAGTTTACTCCTCATCATCTGTGATTTCTGTATGTATTTCTGTTTTGCATTCTGTGTTCTGTGTTAAAATATCAGTAAGAGTTAAGGAGTCAGCCTCTGTTGCCAGTTTAGAAAAGATCAGTCATTGTTTCAGAGTAGTGAAATTTAAGTATGTATAAATGAGAAGAGTGTAGACTGAAAGGGATTAAAGAGTTTGAGAACTTTTGGGGAAATGAAAAAGCAATGTGCTACCAGATTTTTAAAAAATGAATGAAATGAAAAATGACATTTCTGTGGACCCAGAACTGGCCAATTTAAGTCTGCAGAAATAGTTAAGTTAAAGAACTATTAAAAAAAAATAGTAGATTCTGGGGTTTTTGAGAATAAATTTTAAATTGCTTGGCACTATCAGCTAAATTGTTGGTCTACTGAGCTTTTAAGTAGGCCTAATTTACATGATTAAAAGACTTCTGAGGGAAACTGCCAATGGTAGGGGAAGGGAGTAAGGGGAGGGGGGAGTAAACTCTCTCTCTGGGTTTTTCCAAGTCTTTCAGGTTTGTGGAATCTATCTTGGCTAAAGAAGTGTCCCTGGTTGATCTGAATTCTTCACCAACATCTTTGGCAGAGGCCTCCTCCCCAGAATTTCTGGCTTAGGGAGTGAGACAGCCATTGAGCCACAGACATGTAGTCAGACACCTGTATCCACATTTCTCTCAACCCCCTTGCCCCAGATTCTGTCAATTTCTTAAAGTCCTATGGTGAGAGTTGAAAGGGCAGTTTTCTGCTACCTTAAGTTTTGGAATTGTGTGTGTTTACATTGGAATTTTGATTCTGATATTGTAGGGGATAATTATCATTAACTTGTACAACTAAAATTGTGAACTTGTTTGTTCTGATATAAGAGCTTGCAAATGTACAATGTGTACAATGTATGCATGGTTCTTCTTGTTTTGCTCAGCATCAGTTCATATAAATCTTTCCAGGCCTTTCTAAAATCAGCTGGTTGATCATTTTTATAGAACAATAATATTCCATTACTATATATACGACATTCCATATATTGGGATATTCCATTCCAATATATACAACAACTTGTTCAGCCATTCACCAATTGATGTAAATTATTCATTTTCCAATTGTTTGCTATCATAAAATAAGCTGCTACAAACATTTTTTTTTCACATGTGGGTCTTTTTCCACATTTCTTTCTTTAATTTAGGATGTAGGTGATCCAGTGAAGCCTGTCACATGCAATGAGATACTGACATTTGAAAACTTATGCAAACCTTATGTATATTTCTTCTTAATTATTTCATCTTGGAGGCAGAGCCAAAATAGTGGAGAGTATACAGGTCTTTATCTGAATGTAACAAATTTCCAGCAGATAATATTTTGGAAGAACTTCAGAAAAGATCTATTTGAACCAGGAAAGTGGTTGAGCTAGGGAGCAGCACAGGGATACAGGTGTGTGTGGCATCCAGCCTACAGGGAATTCACTGGTAAAATTCAATACCCATTTCTATTAAAAACACTAGAAAGTACAGGAATAAATGAATTTTTCCCTTAAAACCATCATTAAGCATCATATGTAATGGGGACAAATTGGAACCATTCCCAAGAAGATCAGGAGAGAAACAAGTTTGCCCGTTATCACCATAATTATTCAATATTGTATTAGAATTGTTAGCTTTGGCAATAAAAGATGAAAAATATATTAAAGGAATTAGAGTACATAACAAGGAAACAAAATTATTATTCTTTGCAGATGATATGACTGTAAACTTAGAGAAACCTAGAGAATCCATGAAAAAACTGATAGAAACAATTCACAACTTTAGCAAAGATGCAGGATACAAAATAAATCCATGTAAATCTTTAGCATTTTGTATATTACTAACAAAGTCTAGCAGCAAGAGATACAAAAAGAAATTCCATTCAAAATAACTGTCGATTGTATAAAAATATTTGGGAATCTATCTGCCAAGGGAAAGTCAGAAATTATATGAACACAGTTAAACAGTTAAAAAAAATCAGATCCAATCAATTGGAAAAATATCAAGTGCTCATGGATAGGCCACATGAATATAATAAAATGACAATACTACCCAAATTAATCTACTTATTTAATACCATACCAATCAAACTCCCAAGAAATTATTTTACAGACTTTAGAAAAAAATTAATAACAAAGTTTATCTGGAAGAACAAAAGGTCAAGAACTTCAAGGGAATTAATGAGAAAAAAAAATGCCAATGAAGGTGACCTAGTTCTGCAACACCTAAAACAATTTGGTACTGACTAAGAAAGAGAATAGTGGATCAGCAGAATAGGTTAAGTTCACAGGATAAAAAAGTCAATAATTACAGCAATCTGGTGTTTGACACACCCAAAGACCCCAGATTTAGGGGTAATAACTCACTATTTGGGGCAGCTAGGTGACACAGTGGATAGAGCACCAGCCTTGAATTCAGGAGGACCGGAGTTCAAATCTGATCTCAGACACTTAGAACTTGCTAGCTGGGTGACCCTGGGGAAGTCACTTAACCCCAGCCTCAGGGGGTAAATAAATAAATAAACAAACAAACAAATAAATAAATAAATAAATAAAATAAATCACTATTTGACAAAAACTACTGGGAAAAGTGGAAGTCAGTATCAAAGAAATTAGGCATTGACCTATATCTAACACTGTACATGAAGATAAGGTCAAAATGGGTTCATGATTTAGACATAAAGAATGATATTATAAGCAAATTAAAAGAAAATATAATAGTTTACCTCTCAGATCTGTGGAAAAGGAAGGAATTTGTGTCCAAAGAAGAACTGAAACTTATATTTAAACACCAAATAGATAATTTTGATTATATTAAGTTACAAAGTTTCTGTACGAACAAAACTAATGCAGACAAGATCAGAAAAGAAGCAATAAATTGAGAAAACATTTTTGCATTTAAGGGTTATGATAAAGGCCTCATTTCTAAAATATAGAGAATTTAATTAAATTTTTAATAGTTCAAATCATTTCCAGTTTATAAATGATCGAAGGGTACGAACACACAATTTTCAGATGAAGAAATTGAAACCATCTATAATCATATAAAAATGTGCTTTAAATCACTATTGTTCAGAGAAATGCAAACTGAAACAACTTTGAGATACTACTACACACCTCTCAGATTGCTGAATGTTGGAGGGGATATGGGAAAACTGGGACACTAATACATTGTTGGTGGAACTGTGAATGGATCCAACCATTCTGGAAAACAATTTGGAACTATGCTCAAAACCTTATTAAATTGTGCTTACCTTTTGATCCAGCAGAGTTTCTACTAGGATTATATCCCAAACAGATCTTAAAGGGACCCACATGTGCAAAAATGTTTGTGGCAGCCCTTTTTGTAGTGGTAAGAAACTGGAAACTTGGAGGGTGGAACCAAGATGGTGGAAAGAAAACACACACACACACACACACACACACACACACACACACACGCAAATATATATATATATATATATATATATATATATTTATTTATTTATTTATTTTTCCAAATTGGCCAAATGCAAAAGGAGATAAAAAAGCTAATTGAATTAAATACTTCACTAAAAATTAGAATTTAAGAATGACTTATTGAGAGTTTAAGAATCAGACAATACCAAGAAAATGAAAAAAAAAAAAAAAAAAAAAAAAAAAAACAGAAGAAAATGTAAAATATCTCATTGGAAAAACAATTGACCTGGAAAATAGATCCAGGAGAGACAATCAAAGAATTATTCAACTACCTAAAAAAGCATGATGAAAAAAAAAAAAAAGAGTCTAGATATCATCTTTCAGGAAATCATCAAGGAAAACTGCCCTGATGTTCTAGAACCAGAGGATAAAATAACCTTTGAAAGAATTGACCAATCATCTCCTGAAAGAGGCCCCAAAATGAAAACTCCAAGGAACATCATAGCTAAATTTCAGAATTATCGGGTCAAGGAGAAAATACTGCAAGCAATCAGAAAGATATAATTCAAACATTAAGGAATTAAAAATCAGAATTACCTAGGACCTAGCAGCTTTTACTTCAAAGGATCAAAGGTCCTGTAATCTGATATTCCAAAAGGCAAAGGAACTTGGATTGCAGGCAAGACTCAACTATCTAGCAAAAATAAGCCTTAATTTTCAGGGGGAAAGATGATCATTCAATGAAATAGGGTCATATTAATTTATTTGTTATGAAAATACCAGAGCTGAACAGAAAGTTTAATTTTCAAAAACAAAACTCAAGATGTTTTTTAAAAGTTAAAAAAGCTTGCATCCCTTTATGGAAAGATGATATGTTTAACTCTTGAGATCTGTATTCCTGTTATATGTATATTTAGAACATACAGGTATAATTTGATTTTATCTTGATAATATAAAAGAAAAACGAGAGGAGGAAAGGGGATTCCACTGGAAGAAGAAAGAAATGAAGTAAAAAGTAAGAATTATACCCTATGAAGAGGCAAAAAAGACCTATTATAATTGAGGGAAAGAGGAAGGGGGATGAGCATTGTGTGGACCTTATTCTCATCAGATTTGGCTCAAAGACAGAATATCAGACATATTTAACTTCACAGAGAAACTTGTCACATGCTATAGGAAGTAGGAGGGGGAAGGAGAAAGGAAAGAGGGAAACTGATAAAAGTGAGAATAGAAATAGAAGGGAAATATTTTAGAAAGGGGGAAGTGATGGCCATTTGAGTGAGGTGGTAACCAGAAGCATAATACTTGGAAGGAGGGAAAGGGATAAAGAAAAGAAAAAATAAATAAATAAACAAGATCCAGGAAATACAGAGTTAGTAATTTTAACTGTGAATGTGAATGGTATGAACTCATCCATAAAGTGGAAACAAGTAGGAAACTGGATTAAAAGCTAGAACCTTACAATATGTTGTTTGCAAGAAACACATTTAAAGCAGAGTTTTATATTCATAGTAAAGGTAAAAAGCTGGAGCAGAATCTATTTTGCTTCATCTGAACTAAAAAACAAAACAAAACAACAACAACAACAACAACAACAACAAAAAACAAAAACAAAACAGGAGTATCAATCCTGATCTCAGATCAAGCAAAAGCAAAAAATAGATTTAATTAAAAGAGATAAGGAAGGAAACTATCTTGATAAAGTATACTATAGATAATGAAGTAATATCAATATTAAACATATATGAAGGGCTGCTTCAATATTAGGAAAATTATTAGCATAATGAATTATATCATTAACCAATATGGTAAAAATTATATGATTGCCTGATAGATACAGAAAAAGCATTTGACAAAATCCAGCACCCATTCTTTTTAAAAACACTAGCAAATACAGGAATAAATGGAGTTATCCTTAAAATGATCAATAGCATCTATTTAAAACCATCAGCAAGCATCACATGTAATGGGGATATTACCATTACTATTCAATATTTTATTGGAAATGTTAGCTTTGGTGATAAGAGAAGAAAAGGAGAGTAAATAAATTAGAGTGACTATTGAGGGAAAAAAAAAGTATGACTCTTTGCAGATGATAGTATGGTATACATAGAGAATCCTAGAATATCAACTAAAAACTACTACAAATAATTTAAAAGTTTAGGGAAGTGACAGGATACAAAATAAATACACATAAATCACCAGCATTTTTGTAAAAGAGACAGTGGAAAATTAGGAAAAAGAATTGAGAGTGGCACAAAAGAAAATGCAAAACAACTAATAAGGAGGAGAAATATGCTAAAACATGGCTAAATGGGAAAAGAGATTCAGAAGCTCACTAAAGAAAATAATCCCTTAAAATCAGAATTGAGCAAATGGAAGCTAATGATTGTGAGAAATCAAGACACAATAAAGTAAAACAAAGAAAAAGTTTAAAAATAGGGAAAAAAGTGAAATATCTTTTTGGGAAAACTGACTTGGATAATAGGTCCAAGAGAGAATTTTAAAATTATTGGTCTACTTGAAAGTCATGATCATTAAAAAAGAGATCATTTTTCAAGAAATCATCAAGAAAACTCAATATTCCAGATCTAGATGGTAAAATCTAAATGGAGAGAATTCACCCAATGATCTTCTGAAAGATATCTTAAATGAAAACTCATATCATAGCCAAATTCTGGAATTTCCAGGTCAAGAATGAAATATTGCAAACATCCAGAAAGAAATAATGCAAGTATAGTGTAATTATAGTCAGGATAACAAAAGATTCAGCACCATCTACATTAAAGGATTGGAGGGCTCAAAATATGATATTCTGAAGAGCAATGAAGCTAGCATTACAAACAAAAATCACATACCCAGCAAAACTGCCAATAATCCTTCAGAGAAAAAGGTAGTCATTCAATGAAATAGATTTTCAAGCCTTTAGCATAAAAAAGCCCCAAGCTGAATAGAAAATTTGATTTTCAAACACAGGGCTCTGGGAAAAAAAAAAAAAAAAAAAAAAACAACATGTAGAGGTAATAAGGAAAGTGATATTGAACAGACAATTTTCACATGATGAAATTAAAGGCATATATAATTTTATGAAAAAATGATCTAAATCACAATTGATTAGATATACATTAAAAAAAAAAAAAAACCTAACATACCACCTCACACCTCTCAGATTGGCTAAGATGACAGGAAAAGATAATAATAAGTGTTGGAGGGGATATAGGAAAACTGGGACATGTGCACTGCTTGTAGAATTGTGAAATTCTGCAGATCAATTTAGAACTATGCCAAAAGGGCTATAAAACTGTGCAAACCTTTTGATGCAGCAATGACATTATTGGGTCTGTATCCCAAAGAAATCATAAACAAGGGAAAAGGACTCATATGTGCATAAATGTTTGCAGAAACTCTTTTTATGGTACCAAAGAATTGAAAAATGAGTAGATGCATATCAATTGGGGAAATGGCTGACCAAGTTGTGGTATATGAAGATAATGGAATATTATTGTTCTATAAAAATGATGAACAAGCTGATTTTAGAAAGGTCTGAAAAGATTTAGATAAACTGATGCTGATCAAAACAAGCAGATCTAAGAATACATTATACACAGTAATAGCAAGGATGTGTGATGATTAATTATGAAAGATTTAGTTATTCTCAGTGGTTCAGTGATCCAAGGCTATCCCAATATACTTTGGATAGAAAATAGGATCTGCATCCAGAAAGAGAAAGAACTATGGAGCTAGAATATTAATCAACACATACTATGTTCACTTCTTTTTTTCAGTGTAATTTTTCTCTTTCATGATTTTCCCCCTGTGTTCTGATTTTTCTCTCCAAAAATAATTTATAAATAATTATGTATTTCAAAAATTAATATATATGTGTAATCAGAAAAACAATTAATTAAAAAAAGAAAATGATATCTTAATGAATTTAATAAGATTTATCTGTTTACATTGGAGGATATTTGTAACTCATTAGAACTTTCTTCTTGTTATGGCATTTAGAATAGTATTTATAGATATAGGGTACAGATATGAATTGAAAATGAAAGTATAGTATCTTTTTTAAATATGATGAAATTAAAGGATGAGAAAGAAATAACTGGGAGAAAGCGAAAGGGTGAAATGAAATGGTGTAAATTATCTGCCACAAAAAAAGGGACAAAAAAAAAAAAGTTTTTACAGTGAAGGGAAAGAGAGGGAAGAAAAGGGGAATGAGTGAACTTTACTCTCCTCCGAATTGACTCAAAGAGGAAATAACATACACTCAATATGGCTATACAATTCTATCTTATCCTGCAGGAAAATAGGAAGGGAATGAGAGATGGGAATGGAGGATTGTGGTAAAAGAGAGGACATATTGAGGGAGGAAATAGTCAGTAGCAAAACATTTTTGAGGAGGGACAGGGTAAAAGGAGAATGAGAATAAATGGGGGAAATATAGTTAGCAGTAGTAATTATAAAAAATAATTTCAAAGCAAGTTTCTCTGATAAGGCCTCATTTCTCAAACATTGAAGGAATTGAGTCAAATTTATAAAAAATAAGAGCCCTGATCCAGTCAATAAATGATCAAAAGATATGATCTATGCCCAAAGGCCTATAAATTCATGCACAACCTTTGACCTAACAACACAACTACTAGACATGAATACCAAAAGATATTTTTTAAAAAGGGAAATGACCTATATGTACAAAAAATATTTATAGCAACTCTCTTCTCAGGACAAAAACATTAAAAATTGAGTGGATGCTCATAAATTTGGGGAAGAGCTGAATAAATTGTGGTATGTGTTTCCAAAGAAATATTATTTTTCTCTGGGATGTGATGAGCAGAAAAAATCTGGAAATTCCTTTTAAAACTTAAGCAAAGTGAAATGCACTGCATACAAAGTAATAGCAATGTTCTGGGATGGCCAGCTGTAAATGACTGCTTATCTCAGCAGTACAATGATACAAAAATATTCTGAAGCACTTATGATAAGAAATCCTATCTATACCCAGAAAAGGAACTGATTCTTTTGAATATCTATCCCTCTCTTCCTCCCTTATCTCTTCCTTCCTTTCTCTTTCTCTCTCTCTCTCTCTCTTTCTCTCTCTCTCTCTCTCTCTCTCTGTCTCTCTCTCTTTCTCTCTCTCTCTCTCTTTCTCTCTCTCACCCTTCTTCTTTCTTTCTCCCCCCACCCTCTGTCTCTCTCACACACACACATTATTTTTCCTGAGGGTTTTTTTTTTTAAATTAGAATTTGAGATCTATGATTTGTTTCACAATATGACTTTTTATGGACAAGTATTACATAATTTTACGTGTGGCTTATTAATTGGGGTGAAGATAAGAGAGAGAACCTGAAATCCAAAAGTTTTAAAAACATATGTATAATAGTTTTTTTTTTTTAATGTAACTGAAAAAATATTAAATAAATAAATTAAGCAAAAAATAAATAGCTAGGTTAATCTAGCCATAATTATCTAGTGCTGAATATAATGCCTAGCTAATAAATTCTAGAAAACTGACATAGCATTTACTTCATCAGATATTTAAAAATATATCATAAATCATGCTTTTTTCATAAGCTTATGTGATTTCATTGAAAATTTGGATTAGAGTTTATTAAAATAAGGAAATCTTTAAAAGTAGAGTATTATGAAAGCCAAAAATCAGTACAATTCTTTTCAAATGAATATTTTTATAATAGATTAAATATTATTTTGAGAAAGCATACAAATTATTTGTTTTAAAGACACCATAGGGATTTTTTGATAAAAAATACTAATCTGCATATCTGCATTTCATCATAACTAAGTGTAGCTGTGTGGATTTGCTAACTCAGTTGTTTTTCTCTTTGTTGATGTCAAAGTGCAGCACATAAAATCAAAATGCATTAATAAAACATTTTAAAAGACCTTATGCAGAGAAAAAATGCGAGATATAAGATTAAATTGAAGAAAAGCTGTTTCCTAGAACCATATAATCTGTTTTCACAGAAATTTGAAGTCCATTATTATTCATTCCTGTGTTTGTTTGATTTAACAGAAGCATATTTGTTTCCTTTTATATGCCAAGATTCATATAATTGATTTTTACCAAAATAGGAACTTTTTGACTTAACTGGTCAGATGAGGTTGTTATGTAGACATAGCATTAAAGACATTCTGATAGTGAGTTATTCACTTTAATAACAAGAGACAAGAATACATATTTACATATTTTTCTCTTTATCTCAACACTTACCTGTTTATAATGAACAAAAGTACTTTCAGGAAAATAAAACATCACTTACCTTCAGTGACAAGGTTTAAGAGAGGGCACACAACAGCAGAGAAGCAATCAGCTATATTCTCCCAAATTCCCCTTCTAAGAGTTTTTAGCCACTTTTTCAAATAGGGTTCTGGAGCAGAAAAGCCAACAATAGTTTGGACAAAATAATTTTCCAGCTCATATCAATTTAGGAAGTCTGCCTCACTAGAGTAGTGGTAGGTTCCAGGAGCAAAGCATAGGCTGAAAATAGGGGATGGCTACATTAGCCACAACTTGTAAATTTGTCATAGCCCCCCAGAAGAATTCCTGGAAGAGCTCAAATAGGATTTTAAAATCAAAGAAGAGATGTATAGGAAAAACTGAAAAAAATAAATTAGAGTGACACAAGACAATCATGAAGAAAGTCAAGAGTATGATAAAAGAAGCAAAAAAATATTGAAGAAAATCACACCTTATAAAGTGAATAGGTAAAATGGTTAAGAACACACACACATAAAAAAAATTGCATAGCAGAATGTATCATGCTTCAGTTGAAGTAAAAAAAAAAAGTAGAAGTAGTAATAATCTCAAACAAAACAAATCAAAAATATATCTAATTAAAAGAGATAAGCAGGTAGAAATCTTTTTGCTGGAAAATATAGATAGTGAAGGAATATGAATAATAAGCATATATATATATATATGTGTGTGTGTGTGTGTGTGTGTGTGTGTGTGTATGTATACCATATGGTCTAAAATACAAATTTTTCAAGGAAAAGTTAAAGAAGTTAAAGAGACAGTAGAAATTATTATGAAACAAGCAAGCAATAAAGAGATGAATAGAATTTTAGAAAAGTTTGATATAATAGACCTGGAAAACATTAAATGGAAATAGACAGTAGTATAGCTTTTGCACAGCAGTAAATGGCACCTTCACAAAAATTGACCACATAATAAGCATAAAAACCTCACAATCAAATGCAGAAAAGAAGAAATAGTAAAAGCATTCTTTACAGACCATAATGTACTAAAATATATTCAATAAAAGGCCATCAAAACTGAGATTAAAAATTACTTGGAAATTAAATAATTTAATATTAAAGAATCAATTGGTCTGAACTTAATAGAAAATTTAACATATGAGTCTACATCAAAGACTGATTTCAAGGGACTCAATAAGGACAAACTTTATGTTTTATATGTGGAAATGTAATGCATGTGTCCAAGACTGTCATTAGTAATTGGGTAGTTCAAAAGAAAGATTGGAGTAGAACTGAATATATCATTCTAAAACTAAAAGCATGTACAAAAAGGGAAAAACAGTAATTATGTTATGTGAATGAGATACAGGAACAAGAATTGATACGGAGGAATTAGATGGGGGAGGTAGTTCCAAAGGATAAGCAGTTCTCAAATCCTACTCACATCTACAATGTGTGAGAGGGGGAGCAATAAGTATATCCAGAAGGGTTTAAATTCTCTACTGCCTAAAGAAATAAGAGGGGGAGGCTGTCTATATTAACCAGAATGGGATAAAGTGTACAGATTAATAGGGATAGGATACAGAGAGAGGGAAGAGAATAAGGGGGAGTGTAGAGTGCTGTCTAGAGCCCCCAAATTTGGGGTGCCAAAATATACTATGCTTTCTAGAGCCCCTACACTAGAATGCCAAAATATACTGTCCTGACTAGCTCTCTGGAGGATCTCGGGACCAGCCCTAGACCTTGGTCTTAGTGGAGGAGTGAAAGAGGCAGGAATCCACTGGGCTGGACAAAGATGGAGTCCGTTTATTTCAAGTCCTCTCAGCCCCTAAATACCTTAGTATGATTTCATCACTATAGCACACTGAGCATGTGCCAATTATAGAACCATTACATCACCACATCATCACAGTACACAAATAGGAAAACACACTATGCAATTGCTAACTATAAGCACCCTACTATTGAAATGTAAATGCCTATCTTTACTGTAAATATCCCCTGCTTCAAGTAGAATATACATGGTCACTTCCTCCTTGACTTCTCAGGAAAGATGAGAGCCCTTAGAGGAGAAGGGGAGCCAAACCAGACCTTGTGAGCAGGTTCCTTGGCTGAAGGATCTTATATATTACCCAGAATTCCCCCACTATCTGCAGCCTTCTACAGGAGGAATTCTCCTCCTGGGGGAAGGGGAGGTTAAATAGCAAGGTAATCTGGCAAGTAGGAGTAAAGTACTATAGTTAGCAGAGTTGGGAAACAAGATATATAAGCAAACACAATAACAATGATAAGTAATAAAATTTATTAGGAAAAAAAGCAAAAGTCATGGTAGTAATCACTGATCTCAGACAAAGTCAAAGTTTGAAAAGATTCAATGAAAAGAGAGAATTCTATATTTTATGTCAGTCACATTAATATTCTTTTAGATGTATGCATGTGTATGTGGGAATGTATGTATACATAAAGATATCTGTGCTTAGCTGCAGCCTATATGGCGTACGGGATGCAGGAAAAAGGGAAAAAGAAACAAATTCAAAGCAGAGAACAAAAGAAAACATATAAGGAAGCATAAAAAATAGACAGTTTTGAATATAATGGCTTCTATCATTATATGTGCTTTCTGGAAATGGAAATTTATTGTTATACACTTTGAATTTTTTCATGTTTTGCTATGTACATGATATTTTTCTTTTCTTTTAATTTTTTTCCTATTTTGTATTTGTTTTTAGTAAATAAATACATTTAATAAAAATATGGGTCAAAGAAGAAATCATGGAAAAATTAATTTCATTAAATAGAATAACAACAATAATTTAACATTTCAAAATTTATGACATGCAAGCAAAGCAGACCTTAATGGAAAATTTATATCCTAAAAGCTTACATAAATAAAATAAAAAACAAATCATGGAACTTAAAAAAAAAAAAAAAAAGCTAAAGGAAATAAAATTTAAAATCCCAAATTAAATATAATATTGGAAATTCTAAAAATAAAAGGACAGATTAATAAATTGAAAGTAAAGTATCCATGGAACCAATAAAAAACTATTATGATCTTGTTTTATTTGAAAAAGAAATAGAAAAAGCATTACTTATTTTGATTTTTAAAAGAAAGCAAAATAAAGATCCATTATCCAAAAAGAAAAGGATGACTTTGCCTCTAATGAAGAAATGAAGATGAGATTTAAGCACTTATTAGGAGCTACTTTGAACAATTATATGCCAATATGTCTGACAATTTGAAGGAAATATATAAATATTTACAAAAATATAAACTGAAAGATTAACAAAAGAGGAAATAGAATACTTAAATAACCCTAATTTAGAAAAAAGAAATTGAACAAGCAGTAAGTGAGCATACTAGTATCCAATGGATTCACAAGTGAATTCTATCATTAGACATTACACATTAAAAGAACAATTAATTGCAATACTATGTAATCTATTTGGTGCAATAAGTAAAAAAGGAGTCCTAATAAATTCCTTTTACAACACAAATATTGTCCCGATACCTAAACTAGGAAGAGCAAAAATAGAGAAAGAAAATTGTAGACCAATTTCCCTGATATTATAGTGATTCATTTTTTTTTTTTAATACTAGCAAGGAAATTATAGGAATTTATCACAAAAATGATACCCTATGACCAGATGGGATTTGTGCCAGGAATGCAGGATTGGTTCAATATTAGAAAAGATATCAATGTAATTGACCACAGCAATAAAAAAATCAACAGAAATCATATGATTATCTCAAAAGATGTGGAAAAAGCTTTTGACAAAATACAACACTCATTTCTATGAAAAACATTAGAAAGCAAATGAATTAATAGAACTTTCCTTAAAATGATAAGTAATATCTATCTAAAATCACCTGTAAACATCATACATAAGGAGGATAACCCAAAATTCTTTCTAATATGATCAGCAAATACATCAAGAATTTCAATTATATTTATTATTATTGAATATTGTACTAGAAATGATTATCAATAAAACAAAAGAATTATAATAGGAATGGAGGAAGCAAAATTATCAGTTTTTGAATGTAATATGATTTTATAGTACAAAATCATAAGACAAGGGGAAAAAATTAAGGGAGAATGCCTGATAAAGGCATAATTTCTTAACTGTAGAGATGTGTCACATTTATCAGAATGTCATTTCCCAATTGAAAAAGATAGTTTTGAGAAGAAGAAATCAAAGACATGTTTACTGATGTGAAGAGAAATGAGTAGGTTTTCAGAACTACAAACCCTTCTCATTTGTATAGACATCTCATTTGCATGACATACTTAATGTTTTTACATTTTCCTAGAGAGCATTGTTTTTTAGAATTAGATCAAAATCAACTCTGTCCCAATTTTTAATTTGAGCTATCCAATTCCTAATGTCTTATATATAGTATACATGTCCATGATGGGCAATTCCTCAGTTTCCAGTTCCTTGCCACTACAAAAAGGGCTGCTACAAACATTTTTGCACATGTGGGCATTTTTCCCCTTTTTTATGATCTCCCTGAGATACAGACCCCGAAGAGACACTGCTGAAAAAAAAGGGTATGTATAATTTGATGGCCCTTTGGGCATAGCTCCAAATTGCTCTTCAGAATGGTTGGATCAGTTCACAAATCTACCAACAATGTATTAATGTCCCAGTTTTCCCACATCTCTACAGCATTTATCATTTTTTTTTCCTATCACTTTAGCTAATCTGAGAAGTGTGTAGTAGTACTTCAGAGTTGTCTTAATTTGCATTTCTCTGATCAATAATGACTGAGAACATTTTTCATATGAGTAGGAATGGTTTTAATTTCTTTGTCTGAAAAGTGTCTGTTCATGTTCTTTAACCATTTATCAGTTGGAGAATGGCTTGTATTGTTATAAATTTCACTCAATTCTATGTATATTTTAGAAATGAGGCCTTTATTAGAACCCTTGGTTTCAAAAAAAAATTCCTTCAGTTTTCTGATTCCTTTCTAATTTTGTCTGCATTGGTTTTGTTTTACAAAAAAAAAATTAATTTAATATAATCAAAATTATCATTTTGTATTTCATAATGTTTTCTAGTTCTTTGGCCATAAATTTTTCCTTCTCCACAATTCTAAGAAGTATACTATCCCTTGTTCTCCTAATTTGCTTGTATTATCATCCTTTATATCTAAATCATGAACCCATTTTATCCTTCTTTTGGCATAGGGTGCATTCATAATGAAAAATATTAGTATTAAAACCTCCAGTTGTGGGGTGAGTGATGGTTCAATCTTCACATCAGTCCTGACCTGGAACCCCAAACCAAGAGCTCCATCATGTTACAAGTAGCCATAGCCAGAATCACCCCTGCCCTACTGCTTCTGCACTCACCAGGTATGCTGGGTTTTTTTTTTATTAGGTCAAGGCCATATCTATGCAGCAGAGGTACTCTCAGTCTTCCTGAACTCAGACTTCTGATTCTTCATGTTGTCTGGATGGAGAAAGTCCCTGTGGTTGGATTGAGAGTCCAGCCAAATGTAATTAGCCCTAATGTTTCCCACTTGAAGTTTCTGTGAAGCTAGCCTGGAGGTCTTTGCAGTTCACACTGGAAAAACCAGATTTGAAATGTCTTCTCCAGTTATCCCAGAAGGACTCTATTTCTATCCCAAGTCTTCTTTGTTTTTCATCAGTCTATGTTCACCCTGAGGTACAAATTTGTTTTGTTTATAGAGAAAATCTTGAGAGTTTGAAATTTTCTACTCCATCATCTTCCCAGAATCCTCCCCCTAGTCTTTTTGTATTAATTAAACTATGATCAATTATTTCTGTGTATGTGATGTCATTTTGAGCTTCCCTGCCTCTTGCTTCCCAATTTTTAAGTTGTTTTGCTACTATATTTGTTTGACTTCTGTGTAGACTACAAACCTTTGTCCTTTCTCACCCATAGTACTGAACTATTTTTTCCCATCATTTTCTTCACTATCTTCACTTATGTTCACTTTTGCATTGCTATCACTGACCATCAAAAGTCTTTACATTGTGAATTTTTGAAAGCAAAGTATCAATCTTATTTTTAAGCATCAATTGTGTGGATGTGCATGTTTTTAAGTTGTAACACCTATATAAAGCACAGGTTAAACACTATTAAGTAATGAGCTGAATAACATTTTCACTTAGCAAAAGCATAAAATTGAGCTCATCTACAATTCCATAGCATATTTTCCCCATTTTTGGTGACTTTCATCTCACATAATTTATGGTCCAAAAAGTTTTTCTCTTGAATTTTCTTCCACTGATTTGCTATTGTTGCTACAAAATTTTACATAAATTCATTCAATTTCAAAAAAGATAATTCTTGTGCCATCATGTCTTTGATTCATATAGTTTTAGTCAAGATAAAATTATAAATATATTTTCTTCAGAATTAAAAACAAAATTATATCTTTTACACAAATTAATATGCTTCCTCTACATGAGGCTGATAATTTGGAATTAGTCATTATTCTTTTCCAAGTTTTAAAAATAATTTCTAATCAAAGAATCCATTTATCAAAATACTGTATGATTATGAATTTTCAAGATTATAACAACGTTCCTAATAAAAAAAGAATTTTCTATTATTTGAGAGAAATTAACTACATAATGAAAATGGAGAATTTAATCATTATTAAATCATGCTCTTTTATTTTAGCCATAAAAATCATGTCTTTCTTAAAACTGCCAATCTGGCCATTGTGTAGCAAAAAGTAGTATCAATTAATAATGGAGCATCGTCTTCCTAAACATCTCTTGTTATCACAGTTTTGAATGTTCATTTAGCAAAGAAACTTTATTATTTTGGCATATTTGTATCTCATTGATTCAGAGAGTTTAATCTCACATCATTTCAGTTTTTAGAAGTAAAGTTTATGAATTTTTTTTGCAGTATCTCAGCTTTTATTTGTATATCAGGGAAGTAATTAAAATCAATGCTCTTTTATTTAATTGAAATATATTGACATTTAATTGCACATAAACACCAATTTATGAAAGATGTTCACATCTTAAATTATTTTGAAAGAAAAGGTATTTAATTATTATTAATTATTTTCTTTTTTTTTTCTCAAAGATATTTCTCAGTTGATTCATTGTGGCATAGATGTGAACATAGATTTAAAAGATTTAAAAAAGATCATGCTTTGTCTGAGCCTAGGCTTAAAAGACTTTATGTTCAAGAAAGCTTTCAAACACATATGGGATGTTTTGCCTACTACTACATGTAAAAGAAGAGATGGAATTCGAGAGGGGTAGAGAGAATTTTGAGTGTGATAGATTAAGGTCATTGAAAAAAGAGTGGAAAAGGAAAATATTATAGTCTAAAATCCCTCTAAAAACAAGATCTAGCCTTTTCTCTTTATTCTTCCTTATGCTGAAAATCTGTATTTTTTTTTTTTCTTTTCCATTGCTAAGCAATCCTTAAGGTAACATATTTGTAAAAAGATATCTTGCTTCCAGTGTGATAGTTAAATCGCTCTTTATATTTTTCTTTAACGTTCTTAGTTTTGGAACTCCAATTTCTGTTTACTATTTGCAAACAAATTGGGTTACTCTTTAACTATATTTGTAATTATATAAAAATTTTACAAGCATTTGGTGGGAAGGAGTCTAGCTTGTGGTTGTCAATTTGAGATTATCATTTTCCCTTCAAGTGATAGTGACTTAAGGAACTACTGGTTTTGTTACTTTTGAACTTCAAAAATCATGCTCTTAATTTAGCAATGTTTAAAGAATAGTTAGATAATTGTAGCTAGATATACTATTTGATAAAACTGAATGGCCAGTCTCAAAATCAGTTTCCCTTTTCCTCTCCAGACAAGAAGCCTTTTTTGGAAAGGAGTACACAAAGTTTCAGAGCTATCTATCAATGCCTCTCCCTCAGGTTACAGTTGGACAACTCATATAGAAATACACATAACTTGTATTGGATGCATATATTACATGTTTTCTCCATTTTCTTTGTATTACTTAAATTTGTCATTTCTTATACACAATCACATTATATTTTATTCATATATTAGTATTTGTCTGGGCATCATCATCTTTAATTGCACCCACTTTATTTCAAGTTCATTGCCATCCCCAAAATGTTGCAATACACTTAGCTCAATATAGTAGGTGTCCCTCTTTATATAACCACTTCGAGTTATATTTCTAGTAGTGGTATTATTGAGCTAAAGCATGTATATGTATAAATAATATGTTTTGGGGGTGGTAGAGAAATCTAGATTATTTTTCAGAATACTTAGACCAATCCCCAGTTCAACCAAGAATCTAAAAATGCATTAGGCTGCCTCTCCTTTAATCACATCTTCAACAATCATTATTTTTATCTTCTATTATCTTTAAGAATTTGATAGGATGAGGTAGAACAACAGAAACATTTTAATTTGCATTTTTCATTAATAGTGATTTGAAGTACCTTTCTATATAGCTTTTGACAACTTCCTTTTTTATTTTTTCTTTTTGAAATTAACTAATAACATCTTTTGACCATTTATCTATTGGGAAAAGCACATTTTCTCACATATCTATTCAGCATAAATTTGACTATATTTGGTATATCAAAACTTTGTGCAAGATTTATTGTAAGGATTTATTTTTACTTAATTCTTAATTTTACTTATTTTTTTTTTTTGTTTTTTGTTTTGCATGCCCTAACCTTTGTGCAAAAGCTTCCCAAATTCATGTAATTAAAGGTGTTCATGTTTACTTCTATCAATATCTTTATCCCTTGTTTAGTCATGTATATTTCCCCAATACATATTTGTATCATATTCCATCTTTCATTCTCCTTTAACTTGTTTAGGATATTATCTTTTATTTTTAGTCATATGTCCTAATTTACTATGAGGTATAAGTTGTTTCCTAAAATTAATTTCATCAAAACTACCTTCTAATATTTCCATTTACTTTTCAAAATAAGGATTTACAAATCAAAAGTAATTAGTATTTATAAATTTACTGAACACCACGATGATATGTTCAATTACACATAGACCATTGATCATCTTTTCTCTGTTTTAAGCAAGTATCCAATAATGTTGATGATTATTGTTTTATAATGTTATCTGATATCTGGTATTATTAGTTTATCTTGATTTCCATTTTTCTATTATTTCCTTTTAATAACATTTGATTAATATGTTATGACCATTGTGTTTAGTTTTCTAAAGAGATCCTTTAATAATCTGATTCATTATCATACAAATCTATTAAATGTCCAAAGTAATTTATAGAGGAGTATAATTTTTATTAAATTCTTAGGGTAAGCTATTTAAACAATAGCCTCTCTCATTATATATCTTGTTTGTTACTTTGTAAAGAGTGTTTTATACTTGTATTAACATGTTTTGTGCATGCATTTGGTAGGTTTAATTCACAATGTTTTTACATTATTGTTATTTTGAGCAGTTTATTTTCCTATTTTTTGTTCTTGTTTTGTTTTTTAAGTGAGATTTTAGAAAAGCATTTGATAAAGTTTCCTTCATGATACTTTTGTGAAAAAAGAATGGAAATTGATGAGCTAGATAATAGAAAAATTTGATACAGAACTGATTTAATGATTGGATCCAAAGAGTAATTACTAACTACCCAATGTCAAATTGGGCAGGAAAAAAAGTTTCTAAGAAGCTGACTTAGAAATCCTCACTTGAAACTTTGATATTTAATGTTGTTATCATTGGTGGTTTGGACAAAGGCCCAGACTGCATACTTGTAAAATTTGCAGATGACAAGTTTGGGATAGATAACCAACACATTGAATGATAAAAGAAGAATTCCAAAAGATCTTGGCAGGCCAAAACATTGAATGAAGTGATATGAAATTCAATAGGGACATATGTAAAGTCTTGTGCACAAGATTAAAAAAAAAATCATGAGCACAAATTGGAACAGGTGCAGATAAATAGCAATTTTCCCAAAAGAATTTGTGGGCTACCAACTCAATTTGATTAAACATTATAAACAAACAAACACACACATATCTAATGCAAACTTAGGCCAATTTAATGTGGAATATTTTCTAAAATGAGGGAGGTACAATTTCTGCTATATCTAATTTGATTAGGCCTCATCTTAAGAATGTGTTTATAATGCACTAAATATGTATTTTCTCTCTCAGATTACAAAGAAAATTCATTCTTGTCTCTTTCATATGACAGGATTTGGTGTTGAATGATATGATGAAGGACCCTCAGTTAGAAGTAGCTTGAAAAAGTTTCATCAACGGAGAGGCTAGAAGAAATATGTGGAATGGTAGTTAAAAATGTAAAGGATTACTGACATTTGGAGAAACTTTTCTCAGTTGCATAGGAGAGATTAAAAGATGTCATACAAGATATCAAATGGTCAGTCATATAGGGTATTTTGAACTTTTTTGAACCGATCTCACATATTGTTTTAGCTGTAATTTCACTTCAATAGATAGCAGAGAATGGTTTTTGAAATAGTGTAATAAAATATTTTTAGGACTAATATTATATAGTGGCTATTGAGGGATGACACCATTAATCATAAACATAATTTTAATGCTCTTCAGGGGGTTTGATATCCATCAAATAAAGATATCTTAAGTGCAATTAGATTTTCCATCAGAAATGAATATAGCTATGAATGAATTTAAAAGTGTAGCATAGAATTGCTTCAGCTATTTAAAACCTTCATAAAATACTTCCTCTTAGCATGGACTCCATTTAGGACAAGTACAACTCTGTGACCAAAGACCAAAATACAGAGATGATTTCTAAAATACAGAGATGATTTCTAAAGGGTAATAATATTTGTCTATTTTATAGCTATTCTTTTCAATGCAGTTCTGTTCATATTAAACTATATGTCAAAGGAGGTTTATAATGTATTTCTATTTATAGAACATTTTATTATCCTTGTTATTTATTTTCCATTGTAAGTTTTTTTTTTCTTTCTGTTATAAATCTATTTTATAGATATTTTCACCATAGTTGTTAGAGTTGAATATTAGGGGGAAGTGCAATGTATTCTATTTTTTATAGAACATTATCCTTGTCCTTTTTCATAGGGATAATACAATATGGGAACAATCAGGTTTTTCCTTGATTTTATTTTTTAAATAAGAATTTGATACTTTAGATTTAGCATCAGTGTTTGAGTGAGTCTGTTGAGATAAAGGGAGCAAGTCTGTTATAAAGAGTAAAAGTTGTGACATATGTCCCTTACATTTTTAACTCTAAAGCTATAAGAAAGATTCCCCAAACCACTGTCCTAATTCTATCACCATTCTTTTTCTTTCTTTTAACAACTGGAGAAACTATACAATATGTCATCTAGATGAACTTTAATTATTCAGTTAAAATTCTGTTGCTACTTTCTTTTCACTTAGTGGAATGTTTATAATGTGATATGTTATATGTGTTACTTCAGCTGTTTCTGATTCTTCTTGATATCATTTAGAGTTTTCTTAGCAAAGATGCTGGAGCAGTTTGCATTTCCTTCTCTTGTTCATTTTATAGATGGAGAAACTGAGGCAAACATGGTTAAGTGACTTGCCCAAGGTTATATAGCTAGTAAGTACCTGAAGTCTAATTTAAAGTCAGTTCTTTCTGAGTCCAGATCAGATAGTCTATACACTGTCACCTATCTAGAAAAAATACATATGCATATATGTATATGTCTATACATATAAGATATATTTATGTTTCCTGAGAATTATTTCAGTCGTTATTCAAAATTTCAGAATAGGTTTATGAATCTCCAAGTATGAGTCAATTTCCAAGGGCTGCTTAATGTTTTGTAAAGCAGGGCCCAGCTCCTAGACATCAAATAAAAGACAGGTGGGGCATGATGGCAGCCCCACCCAAAGAGTCTTTAGAATTTCAGGACTTTGATATGGTCAGTAAGCAGAGAAGCAATCTGATAGAAGAAAGGGATTATATAATCAATCTGCCAAAAAGCAATCAGATGGCAGAAAGGGATTACATGATCAATCAGCCAAAAAGCAATCAGATGGGAGAAAGGGTTTACAACTGGGGAGAATACAGGCTTTTTAACCCAACAGAAGGGCAGTGTCCAGTTTGAGCAGCTCCATTGTAATTGTCTAGTGATGTGGAAAAAACTAGAAAGTGGTGAATGGAAAGGATTAGATAGATTAACAGTAAAGAATCTATACATTCATAATAATGACAACAAACCTGGTTCTATTTGTGTAAAGTCGTTATTGCATATTCAATAAATATTAAATGGAATAAATAACTATTAAATGAGTCACAATTTAAAAGAGAAACTAAAACTTGAGGGATTTATAATTCTTCATGTTTTTCATTCAAAAATGTACCAATATCAAAGTTGATCACTTGTTGACAAGGATACCTATTTCTGGAACAAATCTGTTAGAATTCAATACTTAATAGGAAATTGTGTTTTATAAGTGATCATTATGTGAAATTTAGACCGTGATGGTTCTCTCATTTTCTTTACTAAATTATAATTCATTATAAACTTCATATAGGTCCAGGTGTGAACTGATCATTTTTTAAAAAGATAGTCCGCTAAAAATTAATACTGATATAAAATAAGGAGAAACAATCTAATTGGGGGGAGGTAATGGTTTTAAAAGTATGGATTTTTATCATTATGTTGTTTGTTATTTTAAGTAACTCATTCAATATGTAAACTTCTTAAAGTAAAGCTATACTATATTACTTCAAAATCATTCTTTACCTTTGAAAAAACTAGTCATAAATTCTACTGTAGAGAGGAATCAGGATAGCATAGGAGAAATGATGCACAATTTTCCACAGAAAAAGAAAATGACAAAATGTACTCTTGCATGCTAGTGTACTAATATAATTATAGCACTATTGTACTATTATTGAATTTGCTTACTGATTTAACTTTTTTGAAGAACAACTTGCAAGTATGCACAAAGAACATGCCCTTTGACTAAGCAATACCACTACTAAGTCTATATCCAGAAGAAATAAAAACAGAAAAGGACATATGTCAACAAAAATATTTATAACAGTTCTTTTAGTGGTGGCCTAGAAGTGGAAATCAAGGGGGATGGCTGAGCAAGTGTAGTAGTATTGTGCTGGAATACTATTGTTGTTTAAGAAATGGGCAGGATGGTCTCTGAAAAACATGTGAGAAAATTTGATGAGGCTATCTCTAGTCATTTTTTTTGTAATGTGAAACAGTCTCCTTCCAATAGAATTCTATTGAGATAGATTATCATGGTGTAGAGGTTACTGTGGGTTTTGGAAAGCTTGCCAGTGGAGTACATATTTTGACAGATCTTCCAAAGCTGACAAGACTGTGAATATGGACCAAGTAGTGAACTATGACATCTATTATCTGAAGACCAACTCAGCTAAAATTGATTAAGTCATTATCATCTTGGCCTGGACTTTAAGGCACAGTAACTCAGTGAAGCAGTCAATCAAGTTACAGAGGGGTTGTGAACTGTGCCAGTGGAATGACTTCCCACATGAATGGAATCATGGATCTCTGAAATAAATCTAACACTTTTTGTAAAATGAAACTAGTAATTTCTATATTAAAGGAATATTTCAATCACATTAAGAAGGCTAAAGAAAATTGTCATTTAATATCACTTTTCTGCATTCAACAAAACCTGAACACAATCATCAATTAAATTTTCTAAAAGTTCTATAAAAGTCAGAATTTTATTTGTTCATTTAGTTGAAAGTACACCTGGCATTGTTTTCTTTGCCATAAAATAATGGAAGTGTTTGAAAGATTTATACCCCAAATAGAACACACATTATGTAGTTGGGCATGATTATTTCACGCACTTCAGAAAAGAGCTCTAGAGATAACATTTTGACAATATATATGTAATATCATTGAGCATAGAATGTAACTTAGGGAAAAATGCCAGGAATTCATCTATCTTGTCTATATTTGTCAAAGGCATTCTCACAATGCTAAATTTTCTAGCAAAGGATTATTTCAAACATATGTTAGTCTGTCAAAAACTTCAGAATATATCAGTTCAAGTTTCTATGAAAAAGTAATCAGTTTGAGTTATTTTTTTTAACTTAGACCAAACTCTTCAACAATCATAAAAGGCTTTATTCATTCCTTCACTGTAGTTTGTTGCCAAACAAATTAATCTTACTGAAAGCTTGCTGTATGCTCAGCTCTTTATTGATATGAAATTTAAATAACAATTGTCTAATGAGATATGGCATTCTCATTTTCTTTACTATTCAAATCTTGGTTTAAGATACTTTTCCCTCTTTCACTAGGAAAGACCCTTGAATGCTATTTTAAACCAAAAAGGATCTATTAGTTATACATACTATAAATCTGCATGAGACCAGGTAGTAGTTCTTATTTTCTTTCCTCACTTGGGAGCTAGACAAGGTACATAAATATATCTTTGATATATTTAATCAGCCAAAGAAAAAAAATCATTATCTCCTTTCCAAATTGCGTTTAATCAGGATATCAATAACCAAATAAAGGAATTTAGCATAGGGGGGGGGGGGGGAAGTATTAGTGAACAAGAAATTTCCACAAATGGGAATCAAAGTGTAAATAAATTTTGGACATAACATTTTTCATTTAGACATTTCAAAAGCTTCTCAGAAAAAAAAAAAAAAATCCTGAGGCATTTTGATTGATTGGTTCTGATGTGTAAAGTGTGCCAATCACCTGAGTCTCTGGGCACACAGAAACAGAAAACACATTTTAAATAATTAATACTATCAAGTGCTTCCCATTGGATTCGTTTTTAAATGTCAATCATGGAAAGGCAGGAAGGACAGGAAATCCTGGACTTTCTGTTCACCCATGAGACAATGACAAAGTCTGCCATGAAATAAAAAACACATAGCAAAACACTGTCATTCTCATTTTATTTTCTGGAATGAATTAGACTCTGTTATAAAGTCTGTCTTCCCCTAGGATACTCAGATACTTGACTTCCCACCTTAAGAAAAAGATGCAGATTTCTTCAAATAATTAAGAAAATTTTAACCTATATAAGGTCATGCCTATAGTGCAAAACATGTTTCAAAAGCATGTTTTCATAAACCAATATTTTGTGGCATTTAAAATAATCTCAAGACCCAGTGATAATCATGGAATTTAGACCTGGGAGATGACTTTGAGATATGGAAATAGGAAATGAATATCAAATGTTTTGAATTTCTATCAGTACTCTGCATGCTGCTATCCTTTTAGAATGAAAAAAAAAATGAAACAAAGAGATGGCATGTGAATTTTATAAATTCATACACATAGTAAGTACAAGTTCTGGATTTTGAACTTAGGTCTTCTCACTTTAAATGATTTCCTGATAATTTAGCATCACCAAAGTGATTTTTCTAAAGTGCCAGGTCTGAATATGTCTCTAGCTTAATAAACTATAATAACTCTTTGTAGCTCCTAGGATCAAACACAAAATGCTCTTTTGTATATATTTGGTATATACAATTTTTGTAACTTCATTGTCTCCTATCTTTCCAGTCTCTTTATGCCTAATTTCCTATAAGATACTCTTGAATAGAATAACACAGTTCAAGACATTCCTTCTCTCAGATCAAGAAAATGTCTCTACCTACATTCTCCTTCTTCAACTGCATCTACTGACTTCACTGGCTTCCTTTTACATTTCAAATAAAATCTCTTCTCTTATGGGAAGCCTTCTCTTAGTTACTGTTCTTTGCCTCTGTTATTACTTATTTATTTTGTATATGATTCTTCACAATGTAATCTTTGAAGCTTTTTTTATTGTTTATATATATATTTTTGCATAACAATGAAAATGAAGAAAACACAGGTGCCAGATGACACCATATTATCCATTGGCTATAGCAAAAGGAGAAGTTTTGAATACTCTGGATAAGTTCACTTACCATGTCAGCATATTTTCCAAGGATGTACACCTTGATAATGAGGTTGATGTAGGCATTACCAGAACTAGCTCAGTGGTTAGGAACCTCTGAAGAAAAGCATGGGAAAGAAAAGATATTAGACTGATTACCAAACTGAATCATTACACTGACTTCATTATTACATACCCATAAAACATGGACAATATATTAGAATAATGCCAGGAAACCAAATTACTTTCATTTGAATTGTCTTAGGAAAATACTAAAGATCACTTGGCAGGATAAAGTACCAGATATCACATTCTTTTCTCAAACTAAACTGCCAACCATTAAAACTCTACTATAGAGAGCAGTCAGATAAGCTGGCCAAGTTTGAATGATTAATTGTACTTGGCTAAAAAACTAATTTGCAAAGAATTCATAAGGCAAGCATTCACATGGTAGTTAGTCGAAGTAATACAAGGACAACCTCAAGGTCTCTTTGAAGAACTTTGTAATTGATTATGTGACACAGGAGAAACTGGCAAAGGACCCTTTTGCCAGGTGTGCCCTCAGCAAAGAAAGTGCTGTGCTCTATGAGCAAGCATAACTGAAGTAGTTCAAATGAAATGCAAGATGCAAACATTTAGAGACTCCCTGCCATATGTTCACATGAACTGTTTGTACGGTTACCTGACTTGTGGAAGTACATTCTGAGCTCGTCTTGGTCAGATCAATCACATTTAGGCACTCTATAACTTGACTTTACCATAGTGATGTAATATTGATGCTATTTTAAAATGAAGGGTAACCATTATCCTGTCTATAGCTTATTGTATATGTATTTTCTAATATACTCTCTACCCTATCAGAGAGTAAATTACTCAATGTCAGAAAATGTCTTTTGTCTCTTTTATCCTTAGTATACAACATTATCCTAGTATGTTGATGTTTAAAGATTAATTGAATGATCCAATTTCTGTGCTGTTTAACAATATTGTTTAACTCAAGGAAAGATTTCCATGCAAAGGGTTTACCTTACTCAACTCTGTTTTACTCTGTTAAACAAGTAAACATACAATTTCACATGTTGCCCTAAGTGTCCTTATTCCTACCTTAATGTCAACTCAACTCTGAAGAGTTCCTAAACTTACATCCCCCATAATGTATGAATTTAATTTCCTAATAATTCTTCCTTCCATTATCTTTTATTTGTGATTATGAGTATTTAAATATTTTTCTGATCTCTTCATTTTATTTTTTTTTTCTTCTCATATGACCACTTTTATTTACTTTTTTCTTTAAATTTTATAGTGGAAAGTGGGAAGAAGAATGGGCAATGCATAAGAATTGGCTCAAAGAGAGCAAATATGTATACATACTCAACTAGATATAGAAATCTATCTTACACATTAAGCAAAGCAATGTTATATATTTCAAATCTTGAGTTCCAGACTCTCTTATTGCCTCTAGCCATATTCACACTCATTGCAAAGATGAACAATATGAAATGTGAAATCATTAAAAAAAACTTCATTTACCTCAAAAAAATAAAGCAAGAAAATTATACTAAAATTTGTACTTTGAGTTTATCAACTCTAGAAGTAGATAGCATTCTGTCATCATGAAAGCTTTGGAGTTTTTGGGATCATTGTATTGATCAGAATAGCCAAGTCTTTCACAGTTAAACATCATTACAACATTGTTCATCTCATTTCACTTTTCAATAGTTAATGTAGTTCTTGCGTTGGTTTTCAGAAACTACTCCAATCTTCATTTTCTTATAACTCAATACTACTCCATCACAGTTATATGTCACAATCTGTTCATTCATTTTCAAATTAATTAGCATTCTATCAATTTTCTATTTTTTTGCCACCATAGAAAGGACTGCTATTTTTTTTTTTTTTTTAAGTATAGTACTTTTGGGAGACATAGTTTCAGACTGTCCTTCAAAATAATTGGGCCAGTACACTACTCTACCAACAATCCACTAATGTAACCTCTTCATTTTCAACATTTGTAATTTCTGATAGGTATGAAGTAGTATCTCAAAGTGGTTTTATTTTGGCTTTATTTAATCAACAGTTATTTGAGCTTTTTATATGACTATGGATAGATTTGATTTCTTCTTATGAAAACTACCTATTCATAACATTTGAGAAATGAGGCCTTTATCTGAGAATTTGTTCTTTTTTTATAATATTTTATTGTCTTTCATACATTTTAGTAATATATATATATATATATATATATATATATATATATATATATATATTTAGTTTTTTTTTTTCTTTTACTTTGTTTGATACCATTTGCCTTTTTAATTTCAGCCAAAGCATAATGGATTCTGTAGCAGCCTTTTATTTTAATTTCCCATGTGTTTCTTTTTTAAGAAATATCTCTTAATAACAAGATATTGTTGGATTCTGCTTTCTAAGACATTTATGCTATCCATTTACATTTTATCAGTTTATCTCATTCACAATTATGATTATGTAATTTATATTCTTCCTCCATTCTCTTTCATTCTCCTTTTTCCCTCTCTTTATCTCTCCCTCTCCCTCTCTTTCCGTGTCTCTCTCTCTCTCTCTCTCTCTCTCTCTCTCTCTCTCTCTCTCTCTCTCTCTCTCTCTCTCTCTCTCTCTCTCTCTTTCTCTGTTTCTCTGTCTTTCTCAGTCTCTCTCTGTCTGTCTCTGTCTGTTTCTTTGTCTCTGACTCTCTTGTCTCTCTCTTTCCCTCTCTTTGCTATGCTAAGTGACAGATCAGAATCCTAGTATCTAATAACTTCTCAAACAGTTGACAACTTAGAAAAATCATTCAACAACCATTAGTAAATATCACTTGTGTTTCAGACACTTGGGGATATAAAAACAAAAATGAAATTGTGTATGTACACATATACAAATATACACAAAATAAATAAATGAGTATCAATATTAGAGGATAGGGTGGTGGTAAAGTGTGCCAGACTGTCCAGGCATAGTAGTCTAGGCTGTCAGGACTTTACATACTAGTCTTCAGGGTATATCTGGATAAACTTGAAGACAAGCTCATCAGGAGATGCAAACAGTATGTCTTTATTCAGTCATCCTCTCAGTGAGGGTAGCAGGAAGTAATAGAGCAAATTCTGCTCAGAGCTGTTTATTTATGCTTCCTCACTTTAGGGATTGCCTGTGTCCACCCATTCAGAAGGGAGACAAAGACAGTTGACTTTGCACCTAAGGAGGAGATCTAGCAAGATGACGCACTCCTGGCCACCTCAAGGAATCTATTATCAGTTCCTATGACTCCTGCAAGACACAACTTCCTGCCTCAGAGGCCAAGCCCCTTTTTACCTCCTGGGCCTGCTCTGCCAAGCTGATGTGGCATACAGGCTATATGACATATCTCAGAGAGAGAGGAATTCCCCTAACAGTAAAGCACTAACAACTATGACAGGACCAAAAATATAATGTGATATAATATATAACATAAGTATATATAATATAGATTATGTAACATAATAGATTGTGCTACTTAAATATGTAAAAAATAAATTTCCATTTCAAGAGACCAAAAACAATAATAGAAGATTAAGAACTATATATTTTTTTGCTTATTTGTAGGTTTTCTTTTGCTCTGTGCTATATACTTTTTACTTTATCCTTTTTTTTCCATTTTACTCTCCCACACCTCCCCCAAACAAGCTATAGTTAAGCACAAATATATTTAGATATACATATATCTATACACACACACACACACACACACACACACACACACATATATATATACACATATACACATATATGCACATACACATGCATACCCATACATCTAAAATACTATTAATATGCCTGAAATATAGAATTCTCTCTAAATTGAATCTTTTTTTTCTTTGACTTTCTCTGAGATCAATGATTATTATCCTTACTTTTTTTTCCTAATGAACTCTACTGCTGATCATTGTTATTGTGTTTGTGTATATCTCTTGTTTCCTATCCCACTTATTCTTCTACTTAACTACTACTACTACTACTACTACTACTACTACTACTACTACTACTATTACTACTACTTAGCTTCTCCACCTATTGCTTTCTTCCTTCTTTATACCATTACCATTAATCTTCACACTTTATGCCATCTCCCTATTAATCTCTCTTTAACTCTAACTCTTTCATATAACATAATTATTCTCAATTACTAATGACAAAATCTTATTTATGGTGCACATTTCCATGTATAAAAGATAAGAAATGTGTCCTTATTAAGTGTCTTCAAATTATTCTTTGAAGTTGGCTCTTAAATGTCAATTTTTCTTTTATTTAAGGCTTTTTATTTTCAAAATATATGTATAGGCAGTTTTTGACATTCACCCTTGCAAAACCCTGTGTTACAATTTTTCCCCCTTCCTTCCTCCCACCCCCTCTCCTAGACAGTAAGTAATCCAATATGTGTTAAATATGTGTAATTCTTCCACATACTTCCACAATTATCCAGCAGGATAAGAAAAATCAGATCAAAAAAGAGAAAAAATGAGAAAGAAAATAAAATTCAAGCAAACAATAATAAAAAGTGAAAATACTATGTTGTGATCCACACAGTTCCCACAGTCCTCTCTTTGGCAGCAGGTGGCTCTCTCCATCACAAGATCATTGAAACTGGCCTAAATCACATTGCTGTTGAAAAGAGTTACATCCATCAGAACTGATCATCACATAATCTTCTTGTTGCTATGAACAGCATTCTCCTGGTTCTATTTGATTAATCGCACCTAGCATTAGTTCATGTAAGTTTCTCCACTCCTTTCTGAAATCATCTTGCTCATCATTTGTTACAGAGCAATAATAGTTCATAGCATTCATAATACCATAACTTATTCAGCTATTCCCTGACTCAGGGTCTTATTCAGTTTCCTGTTCTTTGTCACTACAAAAAGGGCTGCTAAAATAATTTTTGTACATGTGGTTCTTTTTCTCTTTTTTATGATTTCTTGGTGTTATGGGTCCAGTGCTGAATCAAAGGATATGCACAGTTTCGATAGCTTATTGGATATAATTCCATAACACTCTCCAGAATGGCTGCATCGGTTGATAACTCCACCAACAATGTATTAAAGGCCAAATATTCCCACATCTACTCTAACATTCATCATTGTATTTTTCTGTCATCTTAGCCAATCTGAAAAGTGTGTAGTAGTAACTCAGATTTGTCTTAATTTGCATTTCTTTAATCAATATCTAAAGCATTTTTAATATGACTAGAAATGTTTTTAATTTTAACTTTAAATGTTTAAAATTATCTGTTCATATCATTTGTATGTCAAATTTTCTACTGGGGTCAGGTTTTCTTGTGACAAAATCCTGAAAAATCAGAGCATTCATTAAATGATATTTTTTCAAAATTATATTTAACTTTGTTGGAAATTATTTTCTTTCAGCCAAACACAAGTTCTTTTGATTCACAATCTACAGTATTCTAGGACCTGCAGTATTTTATTGTAACCACTGAGAGGTCTCACTTTTGATTTTTAAGATTTTCAATTTGGTGCTCAATTGGGAGAGTTTTTTATTTGTTCACAGTTTCAGAGAACAATTACACTTGGATCCAAATCTAACAAGAATTCCCAGAAGAGTTTAAAAAAAGAGATAAGAATAGTAGAGGAAGTTGGGAAAAGAGATGAGAGTGACACAAGAAAAGTATGAAAAAAATCATTTTGTTAAAAGAGTCATAAAAATGAATAATATGACAACCTTAAGAAAACAGAATTGAAAATAGGGAAGGAAGGAGTCATAACATATTTCTTTTATGACACAAACATGGTGCTAATACCTAAATCTGGTAGGGATCAAAATGGAGGAAGAAAATTAAAAAGCAATTTTTCCTAATTAATATTGATTCAAAAAATTTAAATAAAATATTAGCAAAGAGATTACAAGTTATCACCAGAATAATAAACTATGACCAAATAAGATTTATATGAGGAATGCTAGACTGATACAATATTAGAAAAACTATTAGCATTAAATAACCAATCTAACAGAAATCAAATCATTACCTAAATAGATGCAAAAAAATGCCAAAAATCTAACACCCATTCCTATTAAAAACACTAAAGAGTATAGGAATAAATTGAGTTTTCCTTAAAATGATAAGTACCATCTACATAAAACCATTAGCAAGAATCAGATATAATGGGGCTAAAATAGAACCATTCCTAATAAGATCAGGGGTGAAACAAGGCTGCTTATTATCACTATTACTATTCAATTTGTATTAGAAATATTAGCTTTAACAATAAGAGAAGACAAAGAAATTAAAGGAATTAGAGTAGATAATGAGGAAATCAAATTATCATTCTTTTGCAGATGATATGGTGGTAAAGTTAGAGAATTCTAAAAAAAAAAAAAAAAAAAAAAAAAACCCACTAGAAACAATTCACAAGTTTATCAATGTTGGAAGATATAAAATAAATGCACAGAAATCATCAGCATTTCTATATTTTACTAACAAAGTCCAGAAGTAAAAGTTACAAAGAGAAATTTCATTTAAAATTACTGAAGATAATATAAAATATGTGGGTGTCTACCTGCCATGACAATGTCAAGAATTATAAGAATCAATTGGAAGAATATCCGGTACTCATGAGTAGGCCAAGCTAATATAATAAAAATGACAATACTACTGAAATTAATCTACTTATTTAGTCCCATACCAATGAAATTCCTAAGAAATTATTTTACACATCTAGAAAAAATAATAAGTTCATATGGAAGAACAGGTCAAGAATTTCAAGGGAATTGAGGGAAATATGTAAATGAAAGTAGCCTAGCTTTACCCAACTAAAATTGTATTCCAAAGCAGCAGCCATTAAAATCATTTGGTATTGGCTAAGAAATAGAGCAGGCAATCAGTGGAATAGTTTAGGTTCACAAGACACAATAGTCAGTGATTATAGTAATCTGTTTTTGATAAACCCAAAGACTCCCTAAATAGTGAGATAAAAACTCACTATTTAACAAATAATTTCTGAGAAAATTGGAAATTAGTATGGCAGTAACAAGGTACTGATTCACCCCTATACCTTATACCAAAATAAGGTCAAAATGGGTTCATAATTTAGACATAAATAGTAATGCTATAAGAAAATTGGAACAAAGAATAGTCTACCTCTCAAATCTCAGGAAGGAAGGAATTTGTGGCCAAAGAAGAACTAATGTACATTATGGAATGCAATATGAATAATTTTGATTATATTACATTAAAATTTTTTTGTACAAACAAAACCAATACAGACAAGATTGGAAGGGAAGTAGTAATACAGGGCAAAGTTTTTATATGCAAGAATCCTGATAAAGATTTCCTTTCTAATATATATAGAGACTTAACTCAAATTTATAAGAATACAAGTATTCTTCAGTTGAGAAATGGTCAAAAGATATGAGCAAATAATTTGCAGGTGAAGAAATTCAAACCATTAAATGCTCTAAATCAGTATTGATCAGAGAAATGCAAATTACGACAGCTCTAATGTACCATTATGCTCCTCTCAGATTGGCTAAAATGACAGGAAAATATGATGAATGTTGGAGGGGATGTGAAAAAACTAGGACATTAATATATTGTTGGTGGAGTTGTGAAATGATTCAACCATTCTGGAGAGTAATTTGCAATTATGACCAAAGGGCTATCAAACTGTGCATACCCTGGAGGTAGACACCCAGTATGTACAATGGGCCTGTATCTCAAAGAGATAATAAAAAAAGGGAAACAGACCCATATATTCAAAATATTTGTAAGAGCTCTTTTTGTAGTGTCAAAGAACTGGAAATTAAGTAGATGCCCATCATTTGGAAAGTGGCTGAATAAATTAAAATATGTGAATGTTATGTAATATTATTTTTCTAGAATTAATGATCAGCAGAATGATTTTAGAGATTCCTGAAGAGATTTACATAAATTGATGTTGAGTGAAGTGAGTAGAAATAGAAGGGTATTGTAAATAGCAACAGCAAGATTATATGACAATAAATTCTGTGGACATGGTTCTTTTCAACAGTGAGATGATTCAGGCCATTTCCAATGTTTCTGTGATGGAGAGAGCCATCTGCATCCAAAGTGAGGACTGTGGGAACTGAGTGTGGGTCACAACATAGTATTTTTACTTTTTTCTTGTGTGCTTGCATTTTGTTTCCTTTCTCATTTTTTTTTCATTTTTGATCTGATTGTTCTTGTGCATCATAATTATGGAAATATTTGTAGAAGAATTGCATATATTTAATATAATAGTGGACTATTTGCTGTGTCAGGAAAGGGGTGGGGATAAGGGAATGATAAAACAATTTGGAACATAAGGTTTTTGCAAGGGTGAATGTTGAAAATTACCTATGTGTATATATTGAAAATAAAAAAGGTTTAATTATTTAAAAAAAAATTGACCTAATGGTAAAAAAGACAGAAAATCCACTGAAAAATTCCTTTTAAAATAGAATATGACGAATGGAAAAGGAAGTACAAAAACTCACTGAAGAAAATTGCTGCTTAAAAATTAAAATTGGCACTACTTTCTGGGAGTCAAGATTGTGGAATAAGCAGTAAGTCATCTTATCGCTACTACATTCACCTTCAATTTGAACTTTATGCTAAAGTTAAGATCTATTCAACTGTATGTAGGAAAACATGTCAAAATTTAGTTTGTTTTGTGTCACTGTGTTCAAAGCTAGTTATGAGAGACAACACATTTTCAGTGTTTCCAAAGTGGTGTTTTTGTTTTTGTTTTTTTCTGGGAGAGGTATGATCACAATTTTCTTTGTCTGAGTTCTGATCTTTTCACAGGAAGGGCCCATATTCTTCTGTGTCTGGTAGTGCTCCTATTGCCCCTTAGACTGTGACCAAAGTTCATCCTCCCTTGTGATCAGTCCAAGTACACCTCTTCAATTTTAACCTTAAACTGCTTATGGGAAATACAGTTACTAATCAGCTGTATCTAATGAAGCAAAGAGTATTCTGTTTTTTTTGACCAACAGGATGAATACAGGAGAGGCTTGGAGAGACTTACATGAACTGATGCTGAGTGAAATGAGCAGAACCATGAGATTACTATACTCTTCAACAATGATACTGTATGAAGATGTATCTGATGGAATTAGATATCTTCAACATAGAGAAGATCTAATTCAGTTCCAGTTGATCAATGGTGGACAGAAACAGCTACACCCAGAGAAGGAACACTGGGAATTGAGTGTAAACTGTTTGCACTATTGTCTTTCTACCCAGGTTACTTTTACCTTCGGAATCCAATTCATATCATGCGACAAGAAATGTGGTTTTACACACATATATTGTATCTAGGATATACTATAACACATTTAACATGTATGGGATTGCCTGTCATCTAGGGGAGGGAGTAGAGGGAAGGAAGGGAAAATTTGGAAAAGAAGTGAATACAAGGGATAATGTAAAAAAAAAAAAATTACCCATGTATATGTACTGTCAAAAAATTATAATTATCAAATTAATTTAAAAAATAAATAAAAACATATTTTAAAAATAAATATAAAATAATATTTTTTAAAAATATTATTCTACTTTTTTTTCTGACCAGTTGGTTGTCTACCATGCTTAACTTTTTCTGGATTCAAAGATCCTGAAGCTGTCCCTACTGTTGTTGTGGCCACCTTCAAGGCCCATCTATGGTGCTTCTGCCATACTCTGGGACTCCGTCCACTAGTGTTATAAATTTTCTTAGGTCAGGATAAATGTTTTCTTCTGACTTTTGTTGACTTTGTCACTCCAATTTTGATTTCAGGCCTTATTTTAAAGTTGAGTTTTCAGAGCAATTGTTTAAATTATCTTATTGGTTTTCTCATTCATTTTTAATTTCATCACCAATAGATTTTTTCAATTACTTGCCAGTCTCCTTGACAATCACTCAATCCTAAAGAAAGTTTTTTTCTTTACCTTTTCTTCTCATCCAGCTATTGTTTTATCTTCTCCATCTTCTTCACAAAACTGATAGGAAAAATTATCTACACTGGATTCTTAAATTTCATTACTATCCACTTTTTTCTTAACTGCTTGTATACCAGCTTAAAGGTCAATGATTTTCTAATCAATAACCAAATATTCTCTGCTCAATCTTTACATTTTTGGCCTCTAAGCAGCATTTGCTCTGGTTAAATCCCCTTTACTATATTATCTCCTCCAATATTCCCCTCATGTTTGTGCATCAGAGATACCATTTTCTCATATTTTCTTCTTATTATTGGCTCATTATCCTCTTCTCCCACCATAAATGTGAATATCATCCAATATTGTGTCCTTGACACTCATCTTCACCTTATATGTTTTCTCACTTACCTTTTTTTATTTAAACTGCAAGCTTGAAATATCACTTCTAAGCAGACAATTCCTAAATCTATATTTTCATCCTGACCACTCCTCTAAATGTTTCATAGGACCCTCAAATTCAGCATCTGCAAAATCTAGTTTATTATTTTCTCCTGTTTACCTGTCAAATTCCTGTGGAGAATTAATGTAAAAATATTTGTTATTTTTTTTCTTTCTACTAAGCCCTCCCTAATCCTCCAGTTGCTCTTGACTCTCCACATTAGGTCCCAAGTTATGATTTTTGATTTCCATTGTTGTCCCAGAAATCTTAGTGCAGTTTTAAGTTAGTATAACATATTATATTAAATGGTTATAGATATGTGTACATGTTCCCCTATTCCTAGATAATACATTCCAGAGAGCAATGACTCTCTTAGCTAAATTTCTTATCTTCCCTAGTACCTAGCACAAAGATAATTATTTCCATTTTCTTTTTTCTTTTTCTTGACACAATTGAAGGATTTGCCCAGGGTTACATAGCTAGCAAGTGTTAATATCTGAGCCCAATTTGAATTCAGGTCCTCTTGATTCAGAGTGCTCTATTCATTGTATCATCTAGCTGCTTCCAGAGATAATAATTTCCATTTTGAAAATGTTGAGTGTTTCGTGTTTATTAGGTCCTGTTCAAAAGTTTCACAAATATGTGTTGAGTGAATAAGAAAACATTGTTTTGCTGGAGAGAATTAAAAAGTTAAATGTTGTAATAGAAAGCTAAAACTTTATGGGAGTATAACTGGGAGGAAATATCACAGAGTACAATGAAAGATAGCCTTTGATGACTAATATGAGTTGGTGAGAATTGATGCAGTATTTGCAATTTATACCTTATTGGACAATTCTCTTGATAGAATCATAGGCCTGATAAAACCAACAGAAATAAAGAAGAAACAAACAAAAGCATATATTATTCAATTATTAACTTTTAAGTTTCTTGTCTACACATTCATTACCTTGCTTTCCTTGGGGAAATAAATTATATTATCAAAAATAATAGCATCAATTATTTACTTGTATTAAGTTTCTGATAACAGAGACTGATTCATATTTGTTTTTGTATCCAGTGGGTCTATTGCAAACTGGAATTGCTTAATAAGTGTTTATTTAATTATAAAATGTCATTCTGTCAATAGCATTCATCCTATATATTTGATACTGTCACAAACTTATATTCTTTGTAAGTTGAAATGACTTCAGGTATCATTTTATCTATTAGTTGATTAATAAGTATAATATTCTGATAAATTGATAAATACATTAAAAATACACAGAAAAAATGGTAACAAAGGGGGGAAATGGAGATTTCTGATAATTCTGGTAAATGGTCCTTCAATCTCTGCCTGAAGTCCTCTCATAACAAAGAGATGTATAGCACTCCCTTCAATTTTTGGAAAATCCTTGTTTGTATCAAACTTTAAGCAATATCTCATTACATCCTTGTAACAGTAAAGGTAACATGGGTAATTTTTAAAATTAAAATTAAATTTTAAAAACTAATTTCAACAAATATATATTTTATATAATAATTCAAAAGGATTTTGCTAAATTATGAAGAAAGAAAAATAAAGTAAATAAGATTTCATTTCTGGCCTAAAGAAGTAAACAAGATAAGTGATAGCTAAATGCATTTGAAAGATGAAAGCAAGGATTGTTTCCAATTGATTTCATTTATTTTTCATATTGATGTTTAATTGGTGCTATGATTTGTTGGTATTTTATTCAAATAATTATGTTAACTAAATCATCTTCATATTTACATAAAGTATATTCAATAAATATTTAAATAGCTAATAAGTAAGTATATAAATAAGATACCCAGATGGATACATGATCTCAACATGTAGATATTCCTTGCCAATAATAGGCAATTCACATTCCCCACTTCCTTCCTTCAACAAACTGTTTTTTGGTCCAAGTGAAGATATTCCTAGTAATGTCTTTGATTCTATTTACAGCATCCCTAAATAGTGGCTACCCAATCTTGCTCTTAAGATATAATGTAGAAAGTCCCATATATTGAGTTGGAATAGTAAGCCTTTCATCCCTTAGAAAAGATAGAGTTGTCTTTTCCAATAATTTTGCAGAATCACACTTTTATATTTATTTTCTTTTTTATTTTATCCATGCCTTTCAGTCATGTCTATGTGGACAATTATTAAGATCTATTTGATAAGAACATAAAAAGCTTAAGGGCAAATTATATTTTTGATGATTAAGGTGAGGACACTTTTCATCAATATAATCAGATAACATTAAATGAATGAAATTTTCACATAAAGCAGTAGAAAAGTGCTGGGGCATAAGCTGAAGTTGTAGAATGGAGATCATTATGTGGGGGACTTATCTAGTGTCATGTCATAAGAAAGCTCCATTTTCCCCCTTTGTTACCATTTTTCCTGTGTCTTTTTCAATTTGTTCACCTTGTTTTTTTTTTTTTTTTTTTTTTTTTTTTCTGCTGCTACAAACTGTCACTATGATGAAAAGTGAAAGTGAACCACTGATTCAGAAAAGCAACCAGTGATGTAAAGTATTTTTCCAGTGCAACTTTTACTATATGAGACCTGTCAAGTTTATACTTCAAGGACTGGTAGTGCCACACAATTGATAATACATTGAAAAAAGCAGCATGCATTCTTCCTCATGACAAGCTAGGCTTCATGTAACTTTTCCTGCATTTGTCTTCTATTCGTGCATCACATAATTTTGTTCTCATAAAAAGTCCTTCCAGAACACTAGACAATATTTCAAATCCTTAAGAGTTCATACAGCCTTGTGGAGAGCTCAAAAAGCATTGGTTTTCCATCCTTAAACTCTATGACTTAATGAATGTTCAGAGTGAATAGATGACCATCCTTTTCACTGCAACTTTGTTAATGACTACCCACTCATTTAACTACCATTATCCTAGAAGAACAGGGGTGTTTTGTCAATCTTTTGGGAGATAACCTGTTTTCCAGAGCTAAGGCCCAGAAAGAAAGCAGGGAACATTCTGGATTTGACATAATACAATAACAATCCTTTGCACTCACCCACGAATAACCAAAGAATTGCTTAAGCCCTGCTATGAATTAAATTTGTCACACTGCTGCTGTTACCCCTAATTATCAGGGGTATCGCTCAGGGTATTGTATGTATAAGTACTGCGATATGTCTACATTAAAGTAGTTTCCCCCAACTAGGAGCAGGGCTCTAGCAATGCGTCCTTGCTTGCAAACCACATCCTTTACTTTGAAATTAAACTGTTTGATTCCTGTCTCTAGTCTACTCTATTCAGCTCTAGCCACCCACAAGTCAGGGGCTGGTTCCCTATGGTTGGCAGTTCAAAAGGACCTCAGAGGGTATTTAATCCAACTTATACTTGGGGAAGATATTTCCATGTTAAAATGCCTGACAGATATTATCCAATCTTATCTTGAAGAGTTTGGGTGTGTGAGAATGAAGCACAAGTACAACCTGTAAACCATCTCCTTTCACTTTCAGATATATATAATAATTAAGAATTTTTTTCCTTACTGAACCTACTTTGATTTCTTTTTATAACTTTAGCCTATTGCTCCAAGTTCTACCACCTAGGGACAGTAGAGCAATATTATCCACTATTTATGTGCTTGTGGGTGTTATTCTTTGTCATAAATCTTCTCTTCTCCATTCCCTTTAGCCAATCCTCATATGACATATACTCAAAGCCTTCCACCATTTTCATTCCTTTCTTTCTCTTGCTTTTCAAATTATTCATATTCTGTATGTGCAATCTTGCTTTAATTAGCCTTTTAAGCTTATAATTAATTATTCACATTCCAGCTCACTTCTTTGATCCAAATAAGTTTCCTGCAGTGACGCCCTATTGCCTCCAAGATCAAATACAAAATGTTTTGTATGGAATTCAATGTATAAGCTGCCCATTCTTACTTTTTTCATCCTCTTACACCCTACTTCTCAATATTTACTCTTCGATGTAATCACATAGGCTTCCTAGTAGTTGCACAAACAAGACATTCTATTTCTCAGCTTCTGTACTTTTTAATGGCTATCACCCATGGTTGCCTTGCTCTACCTCTTCCTCTCTTTGACAAGTTAGTTCCCTGGCTCTTTTTAAATTGCAATTAAAATCTTATCTTTTGCTGGAACTTTTTTCAAACTTCTAGTACTTTTCCTCTGTGATTTCCTATTTTTTTCTGTACAAAGATAGATAGATAAATAGATAGATAGATAGATAGATAGATAGATAGATAGATGAGATATTAATCTATAGCTATCTATTTCACAATTTTGTGTATTTCTAGGTACATAGGTTCTCTCCCCACTAGTCTGATGGCTTCTTGAGGCCAGATTGGCTGCCCTTTGATCTCCACAGCAATCATTACAATCATGGGTGATATCTATTGCAAATTCCAGGGTGTAAGAAGATTAAAAAAGTAAGAAGGGCTAGATTATAAATGACATTGAATTCTGTATACATAGCATTTTGTTCTTGATTCTGAGGGCTAATAGGGAATAAATGCAGTTAAAGAATCAAAAGATAGAATATTAAGATCCTATATGTGGAAAACTGCAATAAGTACCTGGGATCCCTTCATGGAAAACATAATAAGCAGCACACAGCAGCAATGACTTTTGCTCTACTTATTTAACAAGTTTAAATCTACATATTTGTCTTCTAGACTATATTGCTCCATTTTTTCCATAAGAATTACTTTGGGAGTTTTATGAAATATTCTGCTGACATTTAGGTGATCTATTTCAGAAGCATTCTCTGAATTTATTACTTTAGTCTTGTCAGAGAAGGAAATAAGGTTAGTCTAGTATTTTTAAATGAATTATTCTTTGTTATCACTATTTCTTTTTCTGGGTTTTTAACAAACATATTAAATAATTACAACTATAATATTTTCTAGGTATAGATGTTAAACTCATATTTGGAAGATTGTATTTTCATTGGTGTGAAAATTTGGAAATTTTCTTTTTGCAGTCCTATGATACTTCATGTTTCAGAGATTATTGGACAAGTGTAATTCAACAATCACACCTGTCAGTTCCTTCAGTACTCAAGGCAGTGTTTCATTTGTGACTAGAATTTATCAAAGACAAGAAGATAATCTCTTACTTTTTTTTTTTTTTTTTTTTTTTTTTTTTTTTTTTTTTTTTTTTACTTTTCTTAGCTATCTATTCCCTAATGGCCTTTTGTCCATTCTAGGGCAGAGATACTTGTCTTTGCCAGAAAAATGAGAACTTAAAATTGAGTACTTCTGGCTTCTTTTTGTCATCAGTTATCATAGACACCATAGAGGAGTCATTCCATTCTTATTTGGATCCTGCTTTTGGTCTATATATAGCTTTAAAAAACTCATTAAAAAATGAGGTTGACTTTTAACTCCAAACACAGGGTACAATAAGCTCGCTCTCCTCTGGGGGTTTATAATCTAATTCTCTTTGTGAGTTTCTGTTCACAAATACTGTTATAATTATTGTTATCTATTATCTATGAATGAAATTCTTGGTTTTATAATTAAACAATTATGACTTAGCGTCATTGAAAATGTAATGAAATAACAAGATATTTTGATATGCAAAAATTGGATTACCTCTGAATTCAGAACAACTAAGACAAAACAATAAACCCATTTAAAAAGTACTCATGAGATATTTAAGTTTTGAGAACATTTTTTAAATCTTGGGAAAGAAGGACTATTAAACTGAATTGGGTCACATTTAGACAGTTTTACACTTTTATTCATTCTAAGACATGAGAGTCCATGAGGTCAAAACTACTTTTATAATGATACTGAGAAGTTATTACCTTACTAAAATGCTTCCACATTTTTATACTAAATATCTCTGTGAAACCAGATTTTCTTCATATCTTTCCATCAAAACAACATATTGCAACAGATTGAAGAAAAAATGTTAACTTAGTTGTCTTCTAATTTTTCAGATATTAAAAATTTATAAAAATATGTACAATACCATTACTCTCACTAATATTTATTATTAAGGAAAGATTTTTTATGTAAAAATGTTATTATTGTCATTTCAATAAATTAGTAATGGATATATATTTTTAAACTCTTATTTATTTATTTTAAGATTTTTTTTTTAGATTTTGAATTTCCTCTTTCTCTCTTTTCCCTTTCCCCACACTGAGAAAGGAAACCATATGATATCAATTATGTGAAATCATGGAAAACATTTCTTATTAGCCATATTGCAAAAAAGGACAAAAATAATCTAAAGGAAGCAAGAAAATGACACTTCAATTTGTAGTCAGAGTTTATCAGTTCTCTTTCTAGAAGTTTATGCTATTTTTATCTCATGAATGTTTCATAATCATCTTGGATCAATGCCTTAATCAGAATAGCCAAGTCTTTCACATTTGATCATTATTAAAAATATTGATATCACTGTGAACAATGATATCCCAGTTCTGCTTACCCTATTTTGTGTTAATTGTCATTGTTTTTCTGAAACTATCCCCTTTGTCATTTCTCATAAAACAATAGTACACCATTACAATTACATGTTACTCTTTAGCCATTCCTCAATTGATGAATATATTCTCAATTTCCATTTCTTTGCCACCACAAAATGCTGCTGTAAATATTTTTGCGTGTATATAGGTCTTTTTTTTTTTTTTTTTTGCTTTTGCTTAATTTCTTTAGAATACACACCTCGTGGTGACATTGCTGGATCAAAATATAAATACAATTTTATAACTCTTTCACAATAGTTGCAAATTGTTCTCTAGAATGGTTAGATAAGTTTACTAATCCACCCACAATTCATTAATATATCCATTTTCCTTCATCCCCTCTAGCATTTGTCATTTCAGTTAGTTGTAAGGTTATATCTGATATTTGCTTTAATTTACATTTCTCTAAGAAATAGTGATTTTAAAAGTGATTTTTATATGGCTAGAGAATTTTGGTTTCTTCACCTGAGAAGTGTTTTTTCTATTTTGATCAATTATCAACTAGAAAATGGCTCTTATTTTTATTGATTTGATTCACTTCTCTATATATTTGAGAAGAGAAACTTTTATCAGGGAAATTTGACATAAAAGTTTTTTTTTTCCATATTATCTTATTATCTATGGTACTTTCTGGCAATGTGTTGTTTTCCTAATTATCATTTTTCAATAAGGGCTATTTTTGTTTTTGTGTTGACAGTAATGGCTGAAAGCCTTTTAAAAAAATCAATTAGTCACAAATGCCCAGGTGTTCTTTCTTCCCTCCAGCACAGTTTAGTATCACTTATGAAATTTGTCCTACCTTCAGCTCCTATTCCCTACTTCCAAAATGTCCTACACTCTGGTCTTCCTCATCATAGATAAGAACTTTATAAAAACTAAATACACTTACTTCTATTCATGCTCCCTTTTACATAGACCTATTGGGCCTGTTTTCATCATCTCAAACTAACCCTTCTTCATTCAATTTCCTCTCTGTAAAACTGAAATTTTGGTTTCTCTCTGTTGATTCTGGCCTGTTGTGGGTTCTGTGCTCTTACATTTTACTTTTTGCTTTTACTGAATCTGTAAGTTTCTTACTTACTGAATCTTACTGAAATTGTATTGAGATAGTTCAGAAGTTAAGTTTCCCTACATTATCTATAATGTTTAACTGAAAAAGACAAAAAAAAATAATCATATAGGATTTTAATAATTTCACTGGGTATAGAAAGTTTAAAAATTAGTGAGCCACATTTTAGAATGAGAAAATATCTTATTTCTAATCTTAGTATTAGTGGCCCATTTACAATGTCACAAAATCATGACAAGAATTACTTCTTAAAAGAAAAGCTGTATAACATTATAATTATTCAGAATTTTTACACTCTCAAGAAAAGGAAATAAATACAGCATTTATAGTGGGTATCCAATAATATTTTTAAAATTGGATTTAATGAATGAAAATCATATAGCTCTAGAACTAAGCTAATATCAAAAATGTCTGTGATGAACGCAAAACAAGACATAAAGCAAATAGACTTAAATGCAGATACCAAATTGGTTTTATTTACCATTTCATTCTTATAATTATCCTCTATTCTTGTTTCTTCTTTCTCTTTATGACGTTCATTTTATTTTATTTTTTCTGGTGTTCCCTGATGCATAAAATGGTTTCCCTCTTTATCCTCCTCTATAGTTTTCCTTTTGGTTATTTGAATCTTGTCCAACTTTCTGTTTGTTTGGGTTTGTGTTTGTTCGTTTATTTTGGCAAAGACACTTATATGCTTTGTCATTTTCTTTTGGAGCTTATTTTACAGCTGAGGAAACTAGAGCAAATAGGCTAAGGAACTTGTTCAGGCTATTGTGTGTCTGAGGGTAGATTTGAAGTCAGAAAGATTTTTTCCTGATTTCAAGCCTAATCCTCTATCACTGGTGCACCTAATTTTATATCCCAGCTAAAAACCCATCTTGTACAGAAAAAACTTTCAAGCCCTTCCTTATCCTAGTGCCATCACTCTTTAACATAAGCATAAACATAACCTCTTTGATTTCTTCAATAACTTTTAAGAGGATAAAGCAATCCTAAAACCAAAAACTTTGAGATCTACTTTAAATGATTCTCCAATAAACTTTCTATTCAATAATTATATTACTCAATAACTAACTACTTGGGTAAAGAATGGCTCCAGTTTGTTATATAGAATTTTGTAATTTCACTTTTCTTACTTATCTTATATATAGCTTATTTTCATATATTTATTTGTCCTCTCTTCCCTTACATTGTAGCACCTTGAGGAAAAGATTTACTTTTACTTCTCTTTTACAGAGGGCTTAGGCTTTAGCAGAGTTTCTAGCACAGGGTAGTTATTTAATAAATATTGATTGACTGATTCTTTTTGTACAGCAAAACAACTGTTTGATCATGTATATATGTATTGTATTTAATTTATACTCTATCATATTTAACATGTATTGGTCAATCTGGGGAGGGGAGGAAGGAAGGAAAAAATTAGAACAAAAGGTTTGGCAATTGTCAATGTTGTAAAATTTACCCATTCATATATTTGGTAAAAAAAAAAAAAAAAAAAAAAAAACTATTAAAATTTTAAAAAAGGATTACCTAGAAGAATAAATAAATAGATATTGACTGATAAATTTTTGACTCATCCATATATATACATATATATATATATATATATGTGTGTGTGTGTGTGTGTGTGTGTGTGTGTGTGTGTGTGTATTTATCCTACTCCCTTCTTTCCCTCAATTATAATAGGTTTCTTTCCCTCTTCATGAGATGTAATTTTTCTTATTTTACCTTCTTTTCCTCTTTTTCCAGTACAATCCCCTTTCCACTTTTAGTTTCTTTTTCATATTATAATAATACAATCAAATTATATCCACATTCTCTAAGTATACCCATAACAGAATATTGTTCTAAAGAGTTTTTTTCTTTTAACTTTTTTTTTTTTTATGGTTTTCTTGAATTATGTTTTTGGAAATCAAAATTTTTGTTCAGTTCTGGTCTTTTCATTACAAATAGGGCAAATTCAATCCATGATTGAATGTCCATCTTCTTCCCTGAAAGATAATGCTCATTTTAGCTGGTTCTTGGCTATAATCCAACTTCCTTTGCCTTTTGGAATATCAGGTTCTAGGCCCTTTGATCCTTTAAGGTGAAAGGTTCTAAGTCCTGGGTAATGCTCCTCAGTATTTAAATTGTTTCTTTCAGGCTGCTTGCAATATATTTTTCTTGGTGTGATAGTTCTGAAATTTAGTCATGATATTTCTTGTGGTTTTAATTTTGGGGTCTCTTTTAAGAAATGATCAGTGAATTCTTTCAATGACTATTTTACCTTCTGATTCTAAGATATCAGGACAGTTTTCTTTTCCTTTATGATTTCCTATATGATAATATCTAGGGTCTTTTTCATCATGGCTTTCAGGAAGTCCAATAATTCTTAGATTGTCTCTCTAGATCTATTTTCCAGGTCAGTTGTTTTTCATAGGAGGTATTTAATATTGTCTTCTATTTTTTTTTCTTTTTTTTTTTTTTTTGTTTCAATGATTCTTGAAGTCTTATTGAATCATTCCCTACCATTTGTTCAATTATAATTTTTAGTATATTATTTTCTTCAGTTACCTTTTTAAATTCCTTTTGTATTTGACCAATTAAATTTTTTTTGCTCATTGCATTTTGTTTTCCATTTCACAAATTCTGTTTTTCAATGAATTGGTATCTTTTTCATATCTATTTTGTAGGAAGTTATATGCTTTTCCCATCCATTCTTTAAAATATTCCATTTTCTTTCCCCATTTTTCTTCTAAGTTTCTTTTAAGAGCATTTATGGAATCTTCCAAGAAAATCTTGTGATATGGGGACCAACTTATATCTCCCTTTTGGGTTTCATCAGGAATTGATTTGCCGTTAGGAACTTCAGGTTGGAGGTGTGTTATTTTCTCTCTATGTAAAATCTATCTAAAATGTGAATTCTTTTGCTCATTTTTTAAGGCTTGGGCTCTGTTCTAAATAAAAAAGTGCAAAAGCTGTTTAGTTTGCCCTGTGGCATTTCTGCTGATTGACTTCCTGGACTAGGTAAGCAGAGTGAAGCACCACATTCTTCTGGGGACTCAGTGGTTTATAATTTGCCTTTTGTAGGAAATCTGGCAAACCACCTGCTTTCAAACAGACACAGTAGTGTAAGAGGTTCACGGAAGATTTCTAGGTACATGAAAGCAGCAACACTCTGATTCCCCACCCCAGCTCCTTGTCCTAGTCTCCCTGTGCTGAAGTCTGGGCTCAGCAGACTGTACCCCTCCCTATTCTAAAGTTCTTCCAAATTATCTTCTTTTGGAAATATGTCATACTCCAAATATTTGTGAGTTCTGTGACTAAAGAATTAGTTTAGAGGCTTAACCTGCTGTTGGTTTAAGAGAAGGTCAGAGGAAGTCACAGAAAGTCGTATCTGCTCTCTACCATCTTGGCTCTACCCCCTCATATCTCTAATTATTCTTTGCTCATAGATCATAACCCCTTCTCTGATGAGGGCACATCATATTGAGTAGGTCTATGCCAGTTTTTCCCATATCATGACATTATTTTTAAAGTTCTTTTTTTATTTTATTTTTTTATTATAATAGCTTTTTATTTACAAGATATATGCATGGATAATTTTATAGCATTGACAGTTACCAAGTCTTTTGTTCTACTTTTTCCCCTCCTTCCTCTCACCTCCTATATAATAATAATAATGATCTCCTAGTCCTGCTCATTTCACTCAGCATCAGTTCATGTAAATCTCTCCAGGCCTTTCTGAAACCATCCTGCTGGTCATTTCTTACCAAAAAATAATATTCCATAATTGTAATGTGCTGTTGTCTCCAGAAACTGCCGATTGCTCTCTGGTCTAGAGGAGAGACTTCTTCCTCCAGACAGCCGCCTCAACTCTGACCTAGAACAGAAACTCTCTCTCTCTCTGGAGTGCCGCCCTCTTTTATCCTCCAAGAGAATGGGCATGGGATAACGCAAGGGATTCTGGGAAAAATTACTTCAACAAATGAACTTGCTCCTCCCCAGGAGTTCACAAGTAAAACTCCCAGTAAAGGCCGGAACTAGAGAATTGTTAAGTACCAACTTAGCACTTAGTAAGAACCTAATATCTCATTATCTCATTAGTACTTAGTAAGAACCAAACACATAATATTCATATTCCACAATTTATTCAGCCATTCTCCAATTAATGGGCATCCATGTAGTTTTCAGTTTCTGGCCACTACAAAGTGGGCTGCCACAAACATTCTTGCACATACAGGTCCCTTTCCCTTCTTTAAGATCTCTTTGGGATATAAGCCCAGTAGTAACACTGCTGGATCAAATAGTATGCACAGTTTGATAACTTTTTGAGCATAGTTCCAAATTGTTCCCTTTGAACAATTTTGCTCCTTTGAACCTAGCCTATTCCACTGATCAACTAGTCTATTTCTTAGCTAATACCCCATGGTTTTGGTAACCACTACTTTATAATATAACTTTAGATCAGATACAGCTAGGCCACCTTCATTTGATTTTTTTTTTCCATTAATTCCCTTGAAGTTCTTCACCTTTTGTTTTTTCCATATGAACATTGTTGTATTTTTTTTTCTAGGTCAGCAAATAGTTTTTTGGGAGTCTGATTGGTATAGCATTAAATAAATAGATTAGTTTAGATAGAATTGTCATTTTTATTACATTTGATTGCCCTATCCAAAAGCATTTAATATTTTTTCCAATTAGATCAGTCTTAATTTGTGTGGAGAGTGTTTTGCTCATATAGTTAATGATTTTCCCTTGGCAGATAGATTCCTAAATATTTTATACTATCAGTAGTTACTTTAAATGGAATTTCTCTTTTTAACTTCTGTTGGATTTTGCTGATGATATATAAGAATGCTGATGAATTATGTGGGTTTATTTCGTATCCTGCAATGTTGCTAAAGACATGAATCATTTCTAATAGCTTTTTAGTAGAATCTTTGGGGTTCTCTAAGTATACCATCATATCATCAGCAAAAAGTGATAATTTGGTTTCCTCATTATTTATTCTAATTTCTTTTATCTCTTTCTCCACTCTTATTACCAAAGCTAGCATTTCTAATACAATACTGAACAGTAATGGTGATTGATAGTGGACTCCTTGTTTCACACCTGATCATATTGGCAATGGTTGCAGTTTTTCCCCATTACATATGATGTTTACTGATGGTTTTAAATAGATGCTACTGATTATTTTAAGGAAAAGTCCATTTATTCATATACTCTCAAATGTTTTTAATAGGAATGGATGTTGGATATTATCAAATGCTTTTTCTGCATCTATTGAGATGATCATATATTTTTTGTTAATTTGGTTATTAATATGGCCAATTATACTGATAGTTGTTTTTTTTTTTTTTTAATTTTGAACTAGCCCTGCATTTGTGGTATAAATCCTACTTGATCATAGTGTATTATCCTGGGGATGATTTTCTCTAGTCATTTTGCTAATATCTGTTTAAAATATTTAGCATCAATATTCATTAGGGAGATTGGTCTTTAATTTTTTTTTCTGTTTTTAACCTATCTGGTTTAGGTATCAGTTCCATGTCAATGTCATAAAAGGAATTTGGTAGGACTCTTTCATTCCCTATTTTTTCAAATAGTTTATATAGAATTGGGGCTAATTGTTCTTTAAATGTTGGTGTAAATCGATCTGTTCTTGGAGATTTTTTCTTAGGGACTTGATCAATAACTTGTTCTATTTCTTTTTCTGAAATGGGACTATTTAAGCAATTTATTTCTTCCTCTGTTAATCTGGGAAGCCTATATTTCTGGAGGTAGTTATCCATTTCACTTAAGTTATCAAATTTATTGGCATAAAGTTGGGCAAAGTAACTCAATATTTCTCTAATTTCCTCTTCATTGGTGGAAAATTCTCCCTTTTCATTTTTAATACTAATAATTTGATTTTTCTCTCTCCTTTTTCTAATCAGATTTAACAGAAGTTTATCTATTTTATTGTTTTTTTTTTAAATAAAACCAACTCTTAGTTTTATTAGTTATATATATATATATATATATATATATATATATATGTATATATATATATATATATATTTTCAATATTATTAATTTCTCTTTTTAATCTTAGAATTTAAAGTTTAGCATTTGATTGGGGTTTTTTAATTTGTTTTTTTTTCTAGCTTTTTAAGTTGCAAGCCCAATTTATTGATTTTCTCTTTCTCTATTTTATTCGAGTAAGCCTCTAAATATATAAATTTCCACTTATTACTGATTTAGCTGCAACCCATACATTTTGGTATGATATCTCATTGTTGTCATCTTGAGTGAAATTATTGATTGTGTCTATAATTTGCTGTTTCAATCATTCTTTAAGATGAGATTATTTAGTCACCAATTACTTTTTGGTCTATTTATCCCTAACTTTTTGTGGAATGTAGCTTTCATTGCATCATGATCTGAAAAGAAAGCATTTATTATTTCTGCCTTCCTGAATTTAATTTTGAGATCTTTATTCCCTAATATATGGTCATTTTTTGCATAGGTTCAATGAACTGCTGAGAAGAAAGTATATTCCTTTCTGTCACCATTCAGTTTTCTCCAAAGATCTATTATACCTAATTTTTCTAATATTCTATTTACCTCTTTAATTTCTTTCTTATTTGTTTTGTGATTTGATTTATCTAATTCTGAGAGTACAAGGTTGAGATCTCCCATTATTATAGTTTTGATGTCTATTTCTTCTTGCAACTCTCTTTGATGATTTCCTGTAAAATAGTGTCTAGGCTCTTTTTTTCAATCATAATTTTCAGAAAGTCCAATAATCCTCAGATTATCTCTCCTAGATCTATTTTCCAGGTCTGTCATTTTTCCAAATAGATATTTGACATTTTTCTCTAGTTTTTCATTTTTTTGGTTTTGCTTGACTGATTCTTGATATCTCAAAGAATCATTTATTTCTATTCAGTTCTGATTTTTAATGTGTTATTTTCTTCAATAGCCTTTTTTTTTACTTATTTTTGAGTTTTTAAATGAGTTGTTTTGCTCTATTTTTGTGGCTGAATTTAATAATTGGTCATAAGGATATGCGAGAGCTTAGAAAGTCGTGTGTGCCTTCTCTGCCATCTTGGCTCCCCCCCCCCCCCATTTTTAAAGTTTAAAGTTTAAAGAGACCTTGAGAGTATCTTCGTATTGCTTTTTCTGACCATCACATGACTGCTTCCCCTATGTGAGTTCTTCATAATTTAATCTTTGGTAAGTGTACATTTGGCATTAGAACAATGTGGTCAGCTCAACAGAGCTGCATTTTCTGCAGTAGAGTAAATTCAAAAACTTGAAAATTCTACAAGATAAAATTTAAATGGAGGGAGTGTTGGTATATGACATTTTTGTTGGCAGATGATTGTATATTCAAAGAAACCTCTAAAGTCGAAATGCAACAGAGTATGGATCAATTTTCTGCTGCTTTTGCTAATTTTTTCCTAACAATTACCACCATGAAAATACAGTTACGCCATTAGTCAATACCACAAAATCCATAAGAAGAACCATTGGATACAGCAAATGGAGATGTTTTTAATGTTGTGGATAAGTTTACTTACCTTGGTAGATACTTTCCAGGAATGTCCACATTAATAATGAGAATGCTCAATGTTTTGGAGCTTGCTCAATGTTTTGGAGGCTCCAAAAGAAAATGTGGGAGAGGAGAGGTATTAGAATGACTATTGGACTGTAGATCTACAGAGCTGTTGGGCTGACCTCATTGTTTTATACCTATAAAATCTGGATGGTATGTATACTGGAGTTATGCCAGGAAACTGAATGGTCTCAGGAGGATTCTGAAGATTACCTGGCAGAATAACAGAAATTAATGTCTTCTCAATATATGTATATGTCTATTAGATGTATGTGCTAAGCACCCTCTATAATACTGGTGAATCACTTCTTTGATGAACAAGATTATTTTTGGTTTATGTCACCACTTTGTCTCAATACCTTATATATATATTGCAAACAACAAATATTATTTGAATTTAATTGAATTTATAGTTTACTCAATGAATATCAGTACTTGGTGGTTATTGAATAAAAGTATTTATTATATGTATTTATTTCATTTCAGACTTTCTTTTTGAATCAAAAGTCAGAAGTGTTTCCATAGGAGTTATAACAATGAGCTTAAAATAAACATTACAATAGCAGACTAAATCTATCTTCATAAAAAATGTTGTATTTAATAGAAACCATTCTGGTACTTAATGTGTTGGTGATTCATTTTACTTGAAGGATGGTTTTTCATGAAGACAACAAATGCTCTAACATTTTCATTCCACTTATATTGCTATATGAGGTTGGTGGTATATGATGAAGCCATGTGTGTGGAAATGAGTGGAAAATTTGGGGACTGCTTTATCAATAATCATAAAAAAAATAATTCTTGTTTCTTTTTGCTCCTGAGACTTTTAGCATGTTTCTCCTCATCACACTCTGTCTTTTGTTCTTCAACCAATATATTTTTTCTATTAATATTTATAAATTTCTTTTAATAATACAAGTTGAAAATTGTTTTCAGAAAATATAAACATACTCTCTTTGCCTGAGAACCATTAGTGTTTTTGTTTTTGGTAATAACAAGTTGATTCTTTTTTAATAAAGATGGGAACAGGTTTGAAATTATAATAGAACTGGAAAAATATATTTTAAGTAATTTATGTACTACCCTGAAATGTTGTATCCAATAATTATGGACATTGTCCAGACTTTTCACTTTACAGTTTGGTAAGGGAGATAGAGTTTCAGTTACCTTCAGTGATTAAAAAACATTAAATAAAATAGAATAAGGTCAATTGATACATTAATAGCATAAATGCTTTGTGTTTCATGTTTGATCCACAATTCAATTTGTTTCAGTTGAATATTTTTCTATCATACATATGACTGGAAATTTCCCACAGTCCACTTTTCAGGCTTTTCTTTTTCTTTTACTTGTAATTTATTTGCTTTTCAAACATCTATATTAAATGTTTTGATTAGTATTTATTTTATATTTATATTCCTCTGACTCCTGGTATCACCTTAACCTTTTAATTTTTTCACTTTTAGTTGCTGATTAAGTATATCAACAATTAGATTTTTTGAATACAATTCTTCATATTCTTATTTCTTTATTACTATAATTATATGATATTCAAATTTTCTACTGATAATTCAGGCTAAATATTGATATAATCTTCATATATCATTGTTATATTTTCCCAAAACTATTGAGAAGCTTTGGTAATATATGATGTCTACCTTTTGGATTGTTGTGGTCCTTACTACAACTTTCATGTAATAGCATGGTATATGTAGTTTGAAGTGTTTTTCATCCTGTCAATTGTTGCTGGAGAATGAATTCAATCATGATGATCAAATATCAGCTTTTTGAAGTAACTCTAAAATGGAAAAAAAAATAGAACTATTGGTTTTATTCATAACATAAAACAGAGAAAGTGTTTTTGGAATTTTATTATAAATGTGTTCTCTTTAACATTATTCATGACATCAATCCTGTACTTACTATATTTGCCATTATTAAGTTCCCTTCTAGAATTTACATTGTGTAGATTGTTAAAGCCTTCAAAGTTCTGAAATTATATCTAATTCAAATTTAAAATATATTATCCATTTATGTTATTTCATTCCCCTTAATCTTAAGAATGAAATTTTTCTTACTGACAAAAACAAATTCTTGCTTGTAACAGGTAAATCTCCAATATTTAGATGTCATATAATAAACATAATTCATATTTCTCTGTCTCTTTCATGTTTACTGATAGCTTGCCTTTTTTAGTGTGCTATCTGCAACAGAACTATTTCCAACAGCTCACTATCAATAAGGATATTGGAATTTCTGATTTGTTTCAATATACTTGTCTTCTTTGGCTCTGGAAAATGAAAGATCATTACTTACTCTACTGTATTCCATGTCAAACTATTACCACAATGGACCTAAGCAGGATTAGCCCACAAATATATTAAGCCATCTATTTCTTAAGTTAAAGGAATAATTATAACATCACAGTGGTCACATTGCTAACACTATTAACAGAATAACCAGAATCTAACTTCTAAGGTTTTCGGATACCCACTAGGTACTCACAGATAATATAGTGATACCAGGGAACATATAATCTGGCTGTGTGCCTTGATGTCACCTGATAAATAAATAAGGACTAAACTTCTCTATTAGCATTACTAATTTTTGACATAAACAGCAATTATTTCTTTTCTAACCAGAAACTCTAAGGGTTTCCCCCTCATAGATTGGCTCTTTTGGACAGTGAAAACAAGCCAACTTTTGTTTCAACTTTTAGCTAACTTTTAATCACTTAAAGGATGTTGCCTCAGACAAACTCAGACCTGGAAAAGACCTTAGCAAAAAAAGGCCAGATCTCCCATTGCATCTGAGGCCATCATCAGTCATTTTGACTTGTGTCCTGCAATGGACTTCCAATGACTCTGGAAAAGATAGTGAGGTTGATGACTTTGCACAATCCTGTCTCACTTAAATTATTTACTTGCAAGTCAAGACACAATCATCCTGCTGATGTCATTGATCCTCTCTGACAACAAAGGATAAAAAACAGTAGTTAATTCCTGATATAATAAGATAAAGGAAATACTATGTTTGCAGCCTACTACCTACTTTAATATATAGAATTAAATGAGATGCCCTGTATTTGTTGTAATGCTTAGTAATATTTTTAGACTGTAGCAATTAAAGAACTATGATTTTTTAATGGAACATTATTGTTCTATAATAAATGATGAGCAGGATAATTTCAAAAAGGCCTGGAAAGACTTATATGAACTGATCCTATGTGAAGTGAGTAGAACTAAGAGAATATTGTACACAGCAGCAACAAGATTATACAATGATCAATTATGATGGATATGGTCCTTTTTAATACAAAGTGATTCAATCTATTCCAATGGTCTTGTGATAAAGAGCCATCTGCATCTAAAGAGAGGACTCACTTGCTATCTAGGGGAGGGTTGGGGTAGGAAAGGAGGGAGAAAAATTTGGAGCACACAAGATTTTGCAAGGGTAAATGTTGAAAACTAGCTGTGCGTATGTTTTGAAAATTAAAAAAAAGCTTTTTAAAAAAGAATTATGATATTTAAGGATGTAAGACATTAGAATACTTTACCAAGGTAGTTAACATAGCATTCAATACAGTGGTCATATTAAAAATGTAATATATCCTTATTATGTTGGCAACTTTAGGTGTTATCCAGCATAAGGTAATCAATTTGCTGACCTCAAGTTTACTCCTATATTATGATCCCATGACTAAATTTTTAAACATTGCAAGTATTTTAAAAATTATTTGTATGTTAGAAGTAATTACAAGGTAAAACCAGTTTTTAAAAAGACATTTATAGGAATTAAAGGACATTTTGCATTAGAGTATCTTTCAGCAAAATATTTTACATTTTTTTTTCTAAATAGACCACATAAATAAAAGAAGTTACTGTATGACTAAAGTAGTATTATACAGGATGTGTGCTCATCAAACATTTATGATGAAATGTATTGTTGAACTGATTTTATTTTGGGGCATTTATTTTGTTCCTTTTTAAATGTCCAAAAAGATAGAGAGTTTTAAATAAAATGAGAACATTTTAAAGGGGGAGAAATTTGTGCCTATTTAAAGGGAAAAGAGAGAGCATGTTAAATTGCCTTCAGGAATTGTGCAAGACTTTTAATGATCTCAAATTTTTTCTTGAAACAAAGGTCTATCTTTTTTTTTTAAAACAATGTTTTTCTAATGGTGCCATATTGTTTTGAGTCACTAAATATCATATCCTCTGAAAATTAACAGTATCATCCTTTTCCAATTCATAGTAATGAGTAGGCACAGTACAAAGGAAGAACTGCACAAAATAAATAGGATAAATGTGATTACCAGAAAGATGTAGGGGGGGGGGCGGGGAAGGAATGCACAATTCACATCAGAAGAAAGTCATAAGCAATCAATAGAAAGATTACATTCTTTATTCATGTCCATTCAATAATTAGAGATATCATAATGGAAAAAAATGTCAGATTAGGAGTCAGAAAGTTTTGAGTGCAAAGACAGTCTTTGACATGTATTAGCTGTGTGATCCATAGCAAATTTTCTGTTTGGCTCATTTTCCTTAATTGTAAAAAAAAATATATGGATAAAATAATAGCTCTTACATATCAAGGTTGTCAATATAACATGAGATAATACTTGTAAAGTACTTAGCACAATGCCTATCACTTAGTAAGTGCTATAAAAATGTTTATTCTTCTTCCATCCCTCATTGAATACAATGAAGGATTTTTTTTTTTTAATTTTTTTTTTATTATATATATATATATTTTATAATATTATCCCTTGTATTCATTTTTCCAAATTACTCCCCCTCCCTTATTCCCTCCCCCCGACGACAGGCAATACCATACATTTTACATGTGTTACAATATAGTCTAAGTACAATACATGTGTGTGAATATCATTTTCTTGTTGCACAATAAACATTAGAATCCGAAGGTACATGCAACCTGGGCAGACAGATATTAGTGCTAACAATTTACATTCCCCTCCCAGTGTTTCTTCTCTGGGTGTATCTACCTCTGTCCATCATTGATCAACTGGAAGTGAGTTGGATCTTCTTTATGTTGAAGATTTCCACTTCCATCAGAATACATCCTCATACAGTATCGTTGTTGAAGTATACAGTGATCTTCTGGTTCTGCTCATTTCACTCAGCATCAGTTGATTTAAGTCTCTCCAACCCTCTCTGTATTCCTCCTGCTGGTCATTTCTTACTGAGCAATAATATTCCATAACTTTCATATACCACAATTTACCCAACCATTCTCCAACTGATGGACATCCATTCATCTTCCAGTTTCTAGCTACAACAAAAAGAGCTGCCACAAACATTTTGGCACATATATGTCTCTTTCCGCTCTTTAGTATTTCTTTGGGATATAAGCCCAGTAGTAGCGCTGCTGGGTCAAAGGGTATGCACAGTTTGATAACTTTTTGGGCATAATTCCAGATTGCTCTCCAGAATGGCTGGATTCTTTCACAACTCCACCAGCAATGTATTAGTGTCCCAATTTCCCCACATCCCCTCCAACATTTGTCATTATTTGTTCCTGTCATCTTAGCCAATCTGACAGGTGTGTAGTGGTATCTCAGAGTGGTCTTAATTTGCATTTCTCTGATCAATAGTGATTTGGAACACTCTTTCATGTGAGTGGATATAGTTTCAATTTCTTCCTCTGAGAATTGTCTGTTCATATCCTTTGACCATTTATCAATTGGAGAATGGTTTGGTTTCTTATAAATTATGGTCAGTTCTCTATATATTTTGGAAATGAGACCTTTGTCAGAACCTTTGTTTTTAAAAATATTTTCCCAATTTGTTACTTCCCTTCTAATCTTGTTTGCATTAGTATTATTTGTACAGAAACTTTTTAGTTTGATGTAATCAAAATCTTCTATTTTGTGATCAATAATGATCTCTAGTTCTCCTCTGGTCATAAATTCCTTCCTCCTCCACAAGTTTGAGAGGTAGATTATCCTCTGTTCCTCTAATCTATTTATTATCTCCCTCTTTATGCCTAAATCATGGACCCATTTTGATCTTATCTTGGTATATGGTGTTAAGTGTGGATCCATATCTAATTTCTGCCATACTAATTTCCAGTTTTCCCAACAGTTTTTTCCGAATAATGAATTTTTATCCCTAATGTTGGAATCTTTGGGTTTGTCAAAGATTAGATTGCTATAGATGTACCCTTTTTTGTCCTTTGCATCTAATCTGTTCCACTGATCTACCGGTCTATTTCTTAGCCAATACCAAATGGTTTTGGTGACTGCTGCTATATAATATAGCTTTAGATCAGGTACACTTAGACCACCTTCCTCTGAGTTTTTTTTCATTAGTTCCCTTGCAATTCTTGACCTTTTATTCTTCCATATGAATTTTGTTGTTATTTTTTCTAGGTCATTAAAATAGTTTCTTGGGAGTCTGATTGGTATAGCACTAAATAAATAGATTAGTTTGGGGAGTATTGTCATCTTTATTATATTCGCTCGGCCTATCCAAGAGCACTGAATGTCTTTCCAATTATTTAAATCTGATTTTATTTTTGTGGCAAGTGTTTTGTAATTTTTCTCATATAATTCCTGACTTTTCTTTGGTAGATGGATTCCCAAATATTTTATACTATCAACATTTGTTTGGAATGGAATTTCTCTTTGTATCTCTTGCTGTTGCATTTTGTTAGTGATATATAAAAATGCCGAGGATTTATGTGGATTTATTTTGTATCCTGCCACTTTGCTGAAATTTTGAATTATTTCTAGTAGCTTTTTAGCAGAGTCTTTGGGGTTCTCTAAGTATACCATCATGTCATCTGCAAAAAGTGATAGTTTAATTTCCTCATTTCCTACTCTAATTCCTTGAATCTCTTTCTCGGCTCTTATTGCCGAGGCTAGCGTTTCTAGTACTATATTGAATAGTAATGGTGATAGTGGGCAACCTTGTTTCACTCCTGATTTTACTGGGAAAGGTTGCAGTTTATTTCTATTGCATATTATGCTTACTGACGGTCTTAAATATATACTCCTGATTATTCTAAGGAATAATCCATTTATTCCTATACTCTCAAGAGTTTTTAGTAGGAATGGATGTTGGATTTTGTCAAATGCTTTTTCTGCATCTATTGAGATGATCATATGGTTCTTATTAATTTGATTATTAATATGGTCAATTATATTAATAGTTTTCCTAATATTAAACCAGCCCTGCATTCCTGGAATAAATCCTACTTGATCATAGTGTATTATCTTGGAGATGATTTTCTGAAGTCTTTTTGCTAATATCTTATTTAAGATTTTAGCATCAATATTCATTAAGGAGATTGGTCTATAATTTTCTTTCTCAGTTTTCGATCTACCAGGTTTAGGTATCAGTACCATGTCTGTGTCATAAAAGGAATTTGGTAGGACTCCTTCATCCCCTATTTTTTCAAATAATTTATATAACATTGGGGCTAATTGTTCTTTAAATGTTTGGTAGAATTCACATGTGAATCCATCTGGCCCTGGGGATTTTTTCCTGGGGAGTTGATTAATAGCTTGTTCTATTTCTTTTTCTGAAATGGGACTATTTAAGCAATTTATCTCCTCCTCTGTTAATCTAGGGAGCCTATATTTTTGGAGGAAGTCATCCATTTCACTTAAGTTATCAAATTTATTGGCATAAAGTTGGGCAAAGTAACTCCTTATTATTTCTCTAATTTCCTCTTCATTGGTGGAAAGATCCCCCTTTTCATTTGTAAGACTATCAATTTGATTTTCCTCTTTCTTTTTTTTGATCAAATTTACCAAAGGTTTATCTATTTTATTGGCTTTTTCATAAAACCAACTCTTGGTTTTATTTATTAATTCAATAGTTTTTTTACTTTCAATTTTATTGATTTCTCCTTTTAATTTTTGTATTTCGAGTTTAATTTTTGGTTGGGGGTTTATAATTTGGTCTTTTTCTAGCCTTTTAAGTTGTAAGCCCAATTCGTTAATCTTCTCTTTCTCAATTTTCTTCAAATAAGCCTCTAAAGATATAAAATTTCCCCTTATTACCGCTTTAGCTGCATCCCAAAGATTTTGATACGATGTCTCATCATTATCATTATCTTGGGTGAAATTGTTAATTGTTTCTATAATTTGCTCTTTCACCCAGTCATTCTTTAAGATGAGATTATTCAGTTTCCAATTACTTTTTGGTCTATTTACCCCTAACTTTTTACTGAATGTAGCTTTTATTGCATTGTGATCTGAGAAGAAGGCATTTATTATTTCTGCCTTCCTACATTTAATTTTGAGATCTTTATGTCCTAATATATGGTCAATTTTTGTATAGGATCCATGAACTGCTGAGAAGAAAGTATATTCCTTCCTATTGCCATTCAGTTTTCTCCAAAGGTCTATCATACCTAGTTTTTCTAATGTTCTATTTACTTTTTTAATTTCTTTCTTGTTTGTTTTGTGGTTTGATTTGTCTAAATCTGAGAGTGCAAGGTTGAGATCTCCCACTATTATAGTTTTACTGTCTATTTCTTCTTGCAGTTCTCTTAACTTTTCCTTTAGAAAGTTAGATGCTATACCACTTGGTGCATATATGTTTAGTATTGATATGGCTTCATTATTTATGCTACCTTTCAGCAGGATATAGTTTCCTTCCTTATCTTTTTTAACGAGATCTACTTCTGCTTTTGCTTGATCTGAGATAAGGATAGCTACCCCTGCTTTTTTGGCTTTACCTGAAGCATAATAGGCTCTGTTCCAACCTTTTACCTTTACTCTGTATGTATCTCCCTGCTTTAAGTGTGTTTCCTGTAGGCAACATATTGTAGGGTTCTGCTTTTTGATCCAATCTACTATCCGTCTCCGTTTGATGGGATCGTTCATCCCATTTACATTTACAGTTAAAATTACTAATTCTGTATTTCCTGCCATCGTATTATCCCCAGATTATGCTTTTTTCCCTTGACCCCCCTGATCCCCCTCCCCGATATTTAATTTACAGACCCCCCCTTGTGACGCGCAACCCTCCCTCTTTTTTTTTTTTTTTTTTTTTTAGGATCCCTCCCCCCTCCCTCCAAGTCCCTTCACTTATTCCCCTTTTCCTTTTCCCTTTTCCTCTCCCCCCTTTTAATGAGGTGAGAGAAAATTCTCTGAAAAACAAATATGTTAATTATTTACTCTTTGAGCCTCTTCTGATGAGAGTAAGATTCACACAATGATTCTCCCCCTCACTAAGTTCCCTCAGATATGGTGTATTTTCTATGTCTCTTCCTGGGATGTAGTTTCCCTCTTTTTATCACTCCTTCCCCTTTTTCTGAACCGACCTCCTTCCCTTTACTACACCCCCCTTTTTTTCTTTTATATCAGTAAAATCAAATTATCCTTGAGTATTTTTTATATACCCACAACAGAGTTACAGTTCTCAAGGGTTCTGTGTACCTTTTTCTGTTTCTCTTCAGTCTTGTGGATGTAGATCAAATTTTTTGTTTAAGTCTGGGTTTTTTCTTAGAAACATATAGAATTCCTCTGTTTCATTGAATGACCATCTTCTTCCGTGGAAAAAGATGCTAAACTTAGCTGGGTAGTTCATTCTTGGTTGCAGTCCTTGATCTTTTGCCTTACGGAATATCAGGTTCCAGGCCCTTCTATCTTTTAATGTGGAGGCAGCCAGATCTTGGGTGACCCTTATTGGGGCACCTTGGTATTTAAATTGTTTTTTTCTAGCTGCTTGCAGGATTTTCTCCTTTGTGTGGTAATTCTGCAGCTTAGCCACAATATTCCGTGGTGTTCTTTTTTTAGGGTCTATTTCAGAAGGAGTTCGATGAATTCTTTACACATCTACTTTCCCTTCTGTTTCTATTATCTCTGGACAGTTCTCTTTGATAATTTCCTGTAAAATAGAATCTAGGCTCTTTTTTTGGTCATAGTTTTCTGGAAGTCCAATAATCCGCAGATTATCTCTCCTAGATCTATTTTCCAGGTCTATAGATTTTCCCAGTAAGTATTTGACGTTGTTCTCCAGCTTCTCATTTTTTTTGTTTTGTTTGACTGATTCTTGGGTTCTCTGTGAATCATTCATTTCTATTTGTTCCATCCTGACTTTTAAGGAGTTATTTTCTTCTTTCACAGTTTTTAGTTCTTTTTGTAAATGCCCAATTTCGTTTTTAAATGAATTATTTTGCTCTATTGAATTTTTTTCCATTTCCCTAATTTTTTTTTTTTGAGAATTATTTTCTTTTTCCAATTCAGAAATTCTATTTTCTTGAGACTTTTTTATCTTTTCCAATTCAGAAATCCTACTTTTCTGTGTTTTTTTAACCTTTTCTAATTCACTAATTTTTTTTCCCTGCATCTCCTGTGAATTCTTTATTTTTTCCAACTCCAATTTCAGGATGTTGTTATTCTCTATCATAACTTCCCTTTCCTTGCCCCATTTTTCTTCGATCTCCCTCAATTTCTTAAGAGCTTCTTCTAGGAGAGAGTTATGTGATGGGGGGCAGGAATCGTTCCCCTTTAGGTTGTTATCTTCTGAATCTTTGCTGTTAACTTCCTCGGGTTGGGTACCCGCTCTTTCTCTGTATAGAAGGAATCTATAGTTTTTCTAGCTTTTTTGCTCATACTTAAAAAATGTTTTGGGGTCTGTCCCTGGGGTAGGAAATTATTTACTTCTTTACCAGCTTCCTCCCAGACCGGATGGATGCAGCGGCCCCTGCGCCTGAGCTAAGAGAGAGCTCTGGGAGAGAGTTCCCCACCCCCTCCCTGGAAGTGCCTCAGAGGTGATTAGCACTACTGTGCTTCCAGGGCGTAGAATAGTGAAGACAGCAAGAAGCTCAGCCTATGTGTCCGGGTGGGGAGTGGATGTCTGCAGCAGGTGACGTGAGAAGCCCCTGCGCTCAAACTGGAAGTGTCTGCCAGAAACCGCGGTCCCTAGTTCAAAGGTTCTGCTTCTCTGGGACTTCCTGGAGCTGAGTTCCACTCCCTCCAGCTAAGCTAGGCAGTGTGTGTTGCCTTGGGCCGTATCCACCCACTTGTCAGTCTCTTAACTATTCTCAGGAGGTAGCTGAGGCCACACCCCCTGGTGCCGAGTCTGCCGAGTCACCCCCAGGGTGGGGGGGGGGATATCTAATCTGAGTTTTAAAATATTTTGGCTTTCTCTTCTGAACTGCTAAATAATTAGCAGAGAAGAGCTAACAGCCTGTGCCAGATTCCTTTACCTCAGTGGCTTCTCTGATCCCAGAGCCCCTCCCAGCGCAATGGGCGCAGTGTGCCCCTACCCCACCGTCTGTGCTGGTCTTTCTTATTCCTCCCCTGAGAACTGACCTTTCCTGTTGAAACTCCAGATTCTCTTCAGCTGGTAAGTCGTGCTTCCAGTCCTTGTGGTATCTATCAGTCCTGAGCTAATTTTGAGACTTAATTTATCTAATTGGTTGTGAGGGAGTGAGGACGTTCACTGAGTCGTGTGTTTCTTTTCCGCCATCTTGGCTCCGCCCTCTACAATGAAGGATTTAAAAGAGGACATGAGCAAGGGTTACACAGATTGAGTAAAATGAATAGGTTCCAATCTGCACAATTGTTAGGTAACATACAAGTAAGATTAGAGTTACACAGCAATATTATTTTTTCAATGGTCAATTTAAAACTTTCTCTCACTGAACAGGTGAAATGGAAGAATTTGGAACATTTGAGCCTGAAGGAGTATTGTTTAGTTCAATCTCAAAATTTGCAGATAAAGAAACTGGAACAAAGGGGCAATGTGACTTATGTAGGCTTATTCAGTTAATTAGCAGCAGGAATAGAAATAACATATATATATATATATGTATATATATATATATATATATGTATATATATATATATATATATATATATATATATATATATATATGTAAACCACTAGACATACTAGAAAAAAAAATACCTGCAGACACAGAGAAATCTATGCACATATGTGTGTGTGTGTGTGTGTGTGTGTGTGTGTGTGTGTGTGTGTATCAAAGATATTGGAGTAGTTTGACACTTCCTTCTTGTGCTCATTTTACAGAGGAATAAACTGAGGCAAACAGAGTAAGTGACTTGCCCAAGATACCACAGATCTTATTTGACTCAAGAAGAATTCTCCTGACTCCAGGCTGACAATATCCCCTGTGTCACAAATCATGTGTAACACACACACCTCTACATGTATGTGTACACATGGACATGTGTGCCATGCATAGATATACACATATGTGTCCATGTTTATATTTATAAATACATGTGAGTGTATATATGTTATGAAGGGGTTACTTCCTAGCCCTCTAAGAATCAATTAAAAGATGCAAAATAAGTATGAATCTTATTCTCAATTATCCCAATAAAGCACAATTAATCAATCAAGGGAGTAAAATAGATTTAAACAATTCATAGTCACTTCTGCTGAATCAAACAATCAAGGGTACATAAGCTAAGTATGAGAAAGTCTTTAATCAATTTTGGAGGAGTGAAAAACTTCCAGGAATTTGATAAAATGAGATGATTACACAGAAGGAAATATTTGAAGATTTATAGGAGAGAATCAGTCATGCCTGGTGGTTTTTGGATAAAAACAGCAAGACAATTTCAAAACTTGTGATTCCAATAATATGACAGCATAGTACTAAAGTTATTGTAGCTAAGACTTTAAGAATAAATATCTTGGGTAAGAGGGAAAAAAAGAGTTATTACCCTTCTCTGATTCAAAAACAAAACAAAACAAGAATTTTGCAAAAAAAAAAAAAAAAAAAAAAAAAGAAGGGAAAGAGATGGAAAGAAAGGGAAAGAAGAAGAAGGGGGGAGCAAATGAAGGAGATACAGAGATATTACTTCTACAATATTTACTAGTTGTGTGATACTAGGCAAATCAAAGAAGAAACCATCTCAACTTCCTTGTCTGTAAAATGAAAATTATTACAGCAATTCCTAACTGGGTTGTTGTGAAGATCAACAAATGTACTGAGATACAGAAACAAATATATAGCAACTTGTGTGTGTGTGTGTGTGTGTGTGTGTCCAATGAAAAAGGACTTAGACCTCAAAAATAGAGTTCACAGCATCCAGAGGAACTCACAGCATCCTTAGGGTTTCTTTACTATATACCTGTAAGAGTGATTATGTGTAATCAGAATTTTGTTTTATGAACTTCAGAACCTAAATGGTATGTCTTGTATATTTTTGTTGAGAAGAACAGGCATACTGGGGGTGAGAACTCATTTGTCTCATCTCTATATAATTCAGTTTTCTGAGATCCCAACAGAAATTATCCCTCAACCATGCTTTTAAATATGTACTAGAATGTTTTTCTGCAAATAGTTACATAATAGTATCACATGAGGTAATACTTAGCCATAGAAAGAAGCTTATATCACGAACTAATATAAAAGAAAAAACAATTGCACCAAAAACCTTTTTGTGATGTTTCCAATATATTCTATCACATCCAGTATCAGGAACACTATATTTGCAATACAAAAAACTTGACTTGAAATCTTTACATCACTACTTACAAGTTTAGTTATGAGGAGCAATTCATTTATGTCTACCTTGCCTATCTTGCCAGTCGTAAATGAATATGAATGCTACATACAACACAGGATATAGAGGATATATTGTTTGGAGTCAAGAAGATGTGAATACATATATTACTTCTACAATATTTACTAGTTGTGTGATACTAGGCAAATCAAAGAAGAAACCACCTCAACTTCCTTGTCTGTAAAATGAAAATTATTACAGCACATTCCTAACTGGGTTGTTGTGAAGATCAAATGCGATGATATATGTAAAGTCTTTTTTCAAACCATGAAGTTCAAAATAAATGTGAGCAAAGATGATTTAAGGCATTGTTACATTTGAATGTTAAACCTGTCCTAGTAAATTATGGTCAAATTTCTAAAATGATTATGAGTGGAAAAGCCTTTAAATTTCTGATATTCTCTGAAGTTCCAGTACACAAAATATCCTACACATGTAACAGATTTATTATTAGTTTCTGTCTCAAGGCAAAGTTTAAGCAATATCATTGTAAATAATAAAAACATATGCCGGTTTGAGTTTCTTTCATTTTATTTTTTCAACTCAATGATTTTCCAGTAAGCACTTGGGTCACTGACAAATATCTTTTCTTTTGAAGTTAATGATGTTGGTAAATATGCCTGAATATCTTTTTTTCTTATATCATTTCTGGCTTTTTAAACATTTTAATTTGTTTTGAGTTACAAATTCTATCCTTTCCTCTCTCACCTTAGTATTCCTTAAGATGATAAGCAATCAGATAGAGTTTTTAATATGCAATTATGTAAAACATTTGGATAGCAATCACTTTGTACAAGAAAACTGAAAACAAGGGGGGAAAAGAAAGAAAGTGCAAAATAGTATACTTTAGTCTGTATTCAATCAATATCAGTTCATTCTGTCAAGGTGAATTACATGCTTCATCATTATTTCTTTGGGATTGTCTTTGATCATTATATTGCTGAGAATATCTAAGTTAACTTGAATATTCTTTAAAATAAATGTGTGCTAGTTATTATCCAGTTAAAATATTAATTTGCATAAAATTAACACACATAAAAGGTCATCTATTTTCTAAAATATAATTTATAATTCAGAAGATCCTAAAAACAAAACCAATTTTTTATAAAATCTAACAGGAGCTCACTATCATGCCATTATTCTGTACTCTCAGATTTGGGATAAGCTTCTATCTGATGCATTATATGCCATCTGCAATAGGTAATTGATTGATATAACTTGTCTCATTCCATCAAAATAAATATTTTAGTTGCATAAAATATACACCTAAATTGTTTTTTAATCTCCCAGATTTGTAGGAATCTCTATTCTGAGAATCAGAAACAACATACCACATAATTTAGTTTCAACCAATTAAAATCTTTACAGAAATTTCCCTAAAGATTTGGAGAAAAAGATGAGGAAATGGCATCTAAAAAGAGAAGTTACTTAATATTTAATTATTTAACCTGAAAGACAGAAAAGTAAATTTCAAAGACTACAAAAAGACACCAAGGAATATTATAGTTAGATTTCAGAATTATCAGATTAAAGAGAAAATACTGCAAGCAGCCAGAAAGAAATGATTCAAATAATGAGAAGCCACAGTAATGATTATCCAGTACCTAGCAGCTTCCACTTTAAAGTATCAAAGGTCTTGGAATATGATATACTAGAGAGCAAAGGAGTTTGGATTATAGCCAAGAATCAGAATCAAATACACTGACATAAATCAGATTAAACTATATATGTAGTTTGAAAAACACTAAAGCAAAAGGACAATAAATAGAATGTCTTCTTGGATAAGAAACTTTCAGGTAAACATTGAAACTGTATTTTTAATCTTCTTTGGTTATCTCTAAGAAGTAGGATGGATGGCAATAAGTTAAACATTCTTACAAGATTTCTAGGTAAACAGATAAGGGATTGAAGACTTTCAGTGAAACCAAGGAGATCTATGGATTGTAGGGAAATTAAAGAGGCTTTACAAAGAGAAGTTGAATCTGAAGAGGGGGATAAAAGTAGAAAGTCTTATCTAAATAGAGGTTTAGAGGATCATGAATTAGATCATTTATAAGTAAAGTGGAAGAGAAGCATGTGTTTCTTACAAGTGGTGGGTAATGCTGGAATTAATCTGTGGGATGTTGATTTGTACAGAGGTCACCTTCTCTGGGATACTGTTGTGTTTTTGTGGACAATAACTTGACCAAAAGTTATACATGAATTCCTAGAAGTAACTGACAATAGGGGAAAAATATGGAACCAAAGATGAGATGCTGTGACTTTGGGGAAGAAAAGTGATTATGGGTAGGGTCAAGATTTTTGTTGGTTAGCAAGATTTGAGGCACTAAGTTATTTTCACCATAGAGCTCTGCTTTTGAAGAACATTCTTTCCTTCATAAATAGTTATGTCTAAGAATAAGGATCTGCACAAATAGAAGGATGACCAGATAAGAGGTTTAAAGGTTATAATATTAAAAATAATTAGAAAAAGGAGCTCAAAATCAGTATTTCAGAAGCATTAACATCATAAAGAATTGGGACAGATTAAAGAAATAATAGGTATACACTGCAGATATCAGAGAATAAAATTTCAGAATAAAATTGAGTACAAAAAAGTAATAAAGAGAACAAAGCAAAAAATGTTTTTTTTTTTTGTTATTTATTTAAATGAAGTAAAAGGAAAATTAAAACCGAAAAATAAAGAATTTCTGAACTAATTAATTCATATACAGGGGAAGGAGAAATAATAAGAAAGATAAACTAAATAAATTTTTAAAAAAAGTAAAATACAAAATTCTTTGGAAGGGGAAGGTAAATAGGATGGAGAAAAGGTAAAGTTATATTAAAGATCTCTAAATGAAATTGGTTTCAGGATAAGATTACTAATGTAAAAGAGGAAGGAATTTAAAAATATAAAATAATAAAGAACCAAATTAGGAAAGTACAAGCCTGTCTCTTACTACAATAAATGTTAATGGGTGAAGTAATCTATTGAAATGAATGTGTTAGAATGTACCAAAAATGCATATTTTTATATTTTACTCTCTGAGAGAGATTATAGGAAGTAGGGAAGAGAGACATTGTCTGTCAGTATCATTTCTTCTCACAAAATTTTTTCTATCACTCAACACAATGACCAACAGTTTTTTTTCCCAAATAACATATTTAATAAATTAAACTTTTCATGGTGTTTTAAGCCTAAAATATAACATATGTGTGTATAATCTAACTACATATATCACCCTAGAGAGATGCATTGTACAAGAATACAAGTTTGAGGAATTTGAGATTTTATTTCTTCAGAGAATGTAGTATTTTATGATGCATGATTATAGAGCATCAATATAAGAATATTTATAATCATTTGGCCCAAAATGTGTGGAACTAGGGGAATAAAACATGTAATCTAATCAGAATAGAGTCAGGAAATAAATTATCACAAAAATCAACTACAAAAACTTTATAGGTGATGATCCTATCACTGGAATTCAGTTAAACTAGGAAATAAAAAAAAAAAACAATAAAGTAAATAAGAGAATAATTAACATTTGAAAAAGCATTATTATAAGCCTTGTTTTATTTCTCCTACTATGTGAAGTAGAGAGTGAAAGTAATATCATCCAGTTTTGCAGATTAGGAAACAAAGTTCTAAAATAATCACACATATATTAAGTAACTAAGGCAAAATTGTAATCAGCTTTTTTGATTCCAAGTACAGTATATTTTTCCTGCATCAATAGCATTTTGCTTATCAAAAAAGAACAAATGAAAAGAAAAATTGTATGAGACATCATTCAAAGAGTAATGAAACTTAAATATTGACAAAGAAATGGACTAAGTTTTAAAAATGGAAAATAGACAGACTTTGCTACAACAGAATCCTTAATCAGTTCCCTAAAAGAACAAAATTGAAAAGGGAAAAGAATGATAGAACAAAGAGTCAATATAAAATAGAGTTACAAAATACCAAAGTGGAGTGGGGAAGGAGTAGAACTCATGACAACTAAAATGTGTGGAAACCAAGGGAGGAGAGAAACAATAAAACAACAAAATAAAGAGTGAAATAAAATGCACCAGGCTTCTTTACAAATAAAACATTAAAATATCTTTATGTCATTGTCAAAATATACAAGAGAATAAATAAGCACGAAAAAAGCTATATTACATCCAGAATGAAATGCCATAGCAGAAATTATACCTAGTAAATTATTAAATGAGGATTTTGCTTATTTTGTATTTATGCTGCAAAAGCCAACAATTTATTTAAGACATGCTATTTTAATTTAGATCATTAATGATTATTAGAGATAAAATTACATATGAATCCCACAAGTATTTTACATTTTATGGAACTTGCCATTTAAAGAAGTGATTTATTTACTCAGTAATACTACCTGCAAGATAATGTTTAATCCTTGTTGGGAATAAAATAATATCTAAATCACAGTCCTTTTCATTTAGGACCTTAATAGTTTGAATAAAGTATAAAGAGATTTGTAAGTCATACATGTCATTTGGAGACAGGATGACTAAGAAATGATTCATGGAGTGACTAGATCTTAAAAGTTACAAATTGTAGAGCACATAGAGATCAAGTAAGAATCGGGCATATTAAATGAGAATGGCTAAACATTGCAAAACTAGAGTTCTGGAAGGGGAAAAGAAAGTTATGTGTATATATATATATATATATATATATATATATATATATATATATGTATATATATATATATATATATATACATATATATATATATATATACATATATATATATGTCCATAGCATCTTCTATGTTCCAGACTATACTAAAAGCTTTATTTTTTTTTAATATTTCATTTGATCCTCACAAGATCTCTGTAGGTACTATTTTCTGCATTCACAGTTAAGGAAACTGAGACAGCCAAAAGTTTTGATTTGTTTTTTGGTTAAAGGATTTGTAAATGAATAGTCCCAAGTCTTTTTGACTTCAAATTCTGAATTCTGTCTAGTCTAAGTTCTCTGAGAATATATAGATAAGAGCAGAGAGACGTTCATATTTAAGAAAAAAAATAAATGAATTATAACATTTTGGGGGAGAACATGTGCATTTTATAGAAATTAAAGTGTGGTTAATGGTTTCAGCAAATCTTATGAATGCTATCAAATGAAGCAGAAATATTGAGGGTTTATGGACTGAAAAAAATTCATTGATTTAAACATTTAGGTCATTGATGACTTTTCTAAGTAGAGTACCATTGGGAAGAAAGCCAAATTAAATGGTAAAATGAGAGAGTTGAAAAAGTAATGTAGAAAATGAATCCAGGCTACTTACTAAAGAGGTTTAGCAGTGATAGCTAGAAAATTTAAGTCAAATTTTGTCCAAGTAGGAAGGAATCTGGAGGCTCTGGGAAATGTTGGGCAGAGGGAGCATAATAAAGTATAATAAAGTACCCAGTCTCAATAAATATTTTCATATGATTTAGATAGCTAGATAGATAAATAGATAGATAGATATACACATTATTTTCACTACCTAATACATGATTAACATTAACATTTAAAAATAAAAAAAGCTAATTTTCATATAATTTCCTCATGTAGTGGTCATCAGCTGCTCATAGTACACTATTTAAAACATATATATATATATATATACTGAATCAATGGCTACAGAATCAAATCAAAATTCCTAATTATTTGATTATATAACTGTCAAAAATATTGACAATAGGCTCATCCAGGAGATTGACAAATAAGGTAAATATTTAATAATAATTCTGTGTCAATACAATGAACTGCACATATTCAAAATCACCAAGAAAATGTTGACTTAAAAGGTATTGTTTTTGTATATCTATATGTATGTATGTTTTTACACATTTTTCATTACATGTAAGCAATTTTTTTTATATTTATTTTTTTTAAATTTGGAGTTCCAGATTTTCTCTCTTCTTCAGTCCCTACTCCACTCATTGAGAAGACACATGTGAAGTTATGCAAAATATTCCATAAAAGTCATGTTCAAAAGAAAACATAGATTCCTTGCACAAAAAAAACCAAAACAAAACCTTTAAAAAAAGGTTTTAAAGCATGCTTAACTCTGAATTCAGACACAATCAGTTCTTTTTTTCATTTTCTTTTTTTTCCTGAGTATAGATAGCATTTCCTTCATAAGTCCTTCAGAATAGTTTCAGATCATTGTATTGTTGAGAATAGCAAAGTCATTCACAATTGAATAGATGAATTAAAATTTAAAGTAGTTTATAGATACTGATTTCAGTTATTACTTAGCCTGATGGTTACATTCTATTTCTTTTTTAACAATGGTGAAGATGTTGATAACATTGTTTAGTGTTCCAAAGTTGCAAAAGTCTATCAATACATGATTTCCTTTGTATTGTAACAACCCAGTGTCCTAGCAATATTATTAACATTTTATAGATAAGGAAACTAATGCTCAAATAAATTAAATGTAATATCTTATTTACCTAATTGCAAGCATCTAAGGAGAAATGACCATGATCTAGTTTTATCCTAAACAAGATTTTACATATTTTTTTTTTTATGTAGTAGGTGCTAGATAAATATTTGTTAAAGGAACAATCAAATCATTATTTTGAAATGCAGGTTCTATGAAGTCCAAAACACTTGGATTCAAACTTAGCTCAAGCTTTTAATGGTCATTAGCGACTTTAATTAAAATCATTGTGCTGTCATGTAATCTTGTCAAATTCTTCATTACATGACTTCATTTTATGACATCTATGGGGTTTCTTGGCAAAATACTGAAGTGGTTTCTCATTTCCTTCTTCAATAGATTAAGGCAAACAAGTTAAGTGACTTGGTCAGGATCACATAGCTAGTAAATAGTTGAAAATGGAATTCATTTACAAAAGATATCTATTGAAATTAAATATTTCACAAAGGTATCCTCTTAATATTCTATTTACTTGAATTTTGTTTAGATGTCTTATTTCAAAGTACTAAAACTTGAAAAATAATTTCTTTCAATTATTCAATAATTCTCAATTAATATTCAATTAAATATATTCAAAGCTTCTACCCTATGTTTGGAATACAAAAGAAGTGAAGACATTTTTTCCTGCTCTTAAAGAACTTACAATGTAATTGGAGAAAACAGTTAATAATGGTTTGATTATACAAAATTAGTCAGACTGTGATAGTTATAAGACTTTGTTTGGGTTATGTATTTTAAGGAAGATATTGGTAAATTAGAAACAGTTTAAAGGACAGAAAGCAAGATGAGAAAGACTAGAATTTATGTCACATGAGGAAGAGTTGAAGGAAATGTAATGTTTGTTTGAAAAGGCAGAAAAAATAGTAACTGCTTTCAAATACTTAAAAGGGTTACCTTGGATTAAAAAGATAATATTTATTTTTAAAATCAGGTTTTTGTATTTGGGCCTCATCTCTTTTTTCTCTATAAATTCTCACTTAGCAGTCTAATTGGCTTACATTACATTGTCATTTCTATTTAAATGATTCATTCAATTTGCACACACACTCTCACACACATATACATTATATATTTATATTTGTATGCATAATATATAAATATAGATATGTAAGAATATATTTATATATACTCATATACATGTATATGGCTTTAAAACTCCTCCTGAACTTTAGATATTTACAACAAACTATTCACTGGTCATTTGGACCTATTTATCTTGTTGATAAACAGAAATTCAATATTTACCACTCAATTCAACCATCATTTTAAATTAAAAAAACTACTCTCTACCTTAAGTTTTCTGCTTTTGCATAGAATTTTCCTCTCATTTACCAAAGCATGAACTTCAATACTTGAGAACATGGACTTAGAAGATTGTTAAAGACAGAATAGTTGTTGAGTTAGGCTAAACCATTTTAACAAGCCTTACATAAAGTTTCTTACATAAAGTCTAAACTGGTCTTTTTATAATTTCAACGCATTGCTCTTGGTTCTTTCTTCAGAGCCCAAACAAAACAAGTCTAAACTTTCTTCATGACCCCAATTGAAAGTCTCTTCTTATTTCAGAGTTCTTTCAATTGATCTTGATTTGATATAGATTCAAGTAGTATCCTTCCTTTGGATACTCCAGATTTTTACTTTTTAAAAAAATGAATACAATATAATTTGTTTTTAAACAAGTAAAACACAAAATTTAAACTGCAATTATTTATTTGTTCATTTGTTCATTCATTTGTTCCTTTATTCCTTTGTGAGGGATGGGGGGAAGGAGGGTCATTTATGGGACACAAAGACATAGGTAGGAGGAATAGCAAGCATCTATTTGAGCAGGAGCTCAGCAGGCCAGAATATATACCTGATCTGGTGGGAGCACAGTGTTAAGTCCTGTGAATAGAGTCTCAGATCTGTGTCCTCTGGCTTCTCCACTGAACACAGCTTTAAATACTGGAAGATGGTGATAAATAAGAGAAAGATCTCTTAAGATAAATTTATTTTTTAACATTTTTCTTTTAAAATTTGGACTTCCAAATTCTCTCACTTCCTCCTGTCCCTAATGCAACCATGTAGAAAGATACCAATATGAAATCAATACACATAGATCATGCAAAACAAGAAAAAATAAAGAGAAAAATTATGCTTCAACTTGCCCTCAGGATTCAATAGTTCTCTCTCTTTAGGTAGATTTTTTTTTCATCATGAACATAAAAGTTTAATCTTTCACAATTGATCATTATTAAAATATTTTTGTTATTGTATACAATACTCTTATAGTCGTATTTACTGATCTTTGCATCAATTTTTTTAGAAATTTCCCTTTTCTGTTTTTGTTTTATTTTTGGTTTTGGTTTTGGTTTGAAGCAGCCCAATTGTCATTATTCTATCAAAATCTTATGTCATGTGTTCAAGCCATTCCTTAATTGACGAACATTTCCTCAATTTCCAATTTTTGCCATTACAAAAGGAGGTGAGATAAAGATATAGATGTGTATATATATATATATATATATATATATATATATATATATACTCTTTAAACCAGCACTTACCACTACTAGATCTGTATCCCAAAGAAATTTGATTTCTTTGGGATGCAGATCTAGTAGTGGTAAGTGCTGGTTTAAAGAGTATATATATATATATATATATATATATATATATATATATATATATATGTATCCCTTTGATAATAATTGCAAATTATTCTCCAAAATGGGTGGACCCTTTCACAACTCCATCAAGTTTCATTAGTGTATACCAATTTTCCCTCACCCCCTGCAGTCTTCATCATTTTATATCCCTTAATCATAATTTTTTAATAAATTTGACTCATTACCTATATATTAAAAAATCTTTATGGGAAAATATTTTGTAATTTTTCTAAAATATTTATTCATTGTCTATGATAACTTTAATGAAATATAGTTTCCGTGGTTAACTCTTTTAATTAAGTATATTTTTGTTTTTGCTTTTTCTGAGATCATGATTTCTATCTCTGCCTTTTAGGTTTTAGTTGAAATATAATAGATTCTACTCAAGCCCTTTATTTTAATTAACTCTGCATGTCAGTGGGTAAGTGTGTCTTTTTTAACCAATATTTGTTGGATGCTAGTTTGTAATTTGTTCTGCTTCAATTTTATGGGTAAGCTTAATGGAATAAGTTTATGATTATTGCATATTTTCCTGAATTCCATTTTCTTCTGTATATCCTTCCATCTCTTTTTATCCTGTCACTCATGAAAGTTCCATTTTGCTTCTGACCTATTGACTCCCTTAACCTGACCTACCTTTTATTAACATCAAATTTTATTTTTTTCCTTATCCTACTTCTCTATTAGGTAAGCTATCACTGTACCAAACTGAGAGAGAGAGAGAGAGAGAGAGAGAGAGAGAGAGAGAGAGAGAGAGAGAGAGAGAGAGAGAGTTTGTATTCTCCTCTCTTTGTACCAATTCCAATTGTTATTTAGCAACCCCCCTCCCATTTTCCCCTTCATTGTAAAGGCTCTTCCATGAGTGCTCTTTTACTCTATTCTACCCCCCTCTCTCAATGAATCTCTCTTTCTTACCCTTTCATTTTTTTGAGATTATCCCAACATAATCAATTTACATTCATGACTTCTGTTCATGTAGACTCATTTTAATTGCACTAATACTAACAAATATCTTAAATGTAACACAAAAAGAATGAAAAAGAAAATTAAGCTTATTGAGTCCCTTACGATTTCTCACTTATTTACATTACATTTCAATGTGAAAATTTTTCATTGATCTCTGACTTTTTGATCAGGAATTCTTGAACTTCCTATTTCATTAAATGCTTGTTTTCTCCTAAAGATTTATATCATTTTGTTTGGTATGCAATTCTTCTTCATAATCTCAGTTTCTTCGATTTCCAGAATAACAGTTTCCAGTCCCTATATTTTTTAAAACTAGAAGCTACTCAGTCTTCTGTGATTCTGGCTGTGACACCATGATGTTTCACTTATTTCTTTCTGAGTTCTTATAATCTTTCTCCTTTTTCTGAGAGTTTTGGAATTTGGTTATCATATTCCTGGGAGTATTTATCATGGGATAGTTTTCAGGTGTTGATTGGTAGATTATTTCTATTTTTATTGTACCCTCTAGGTCTAATATATTAAGAAAGTTACTCTTGGTAATTTCTGTTTTTTTTTTTTTTTTTTTTTTTTTTTTTTTTTTTAATAGCGGCTGTCAGGTAGTTTAATAATTTTGAAAATGTCTCTGTTTGATATGTTTCCCTAGTCAATTGTTTCAATTGTTTTTCTAATAAGATATTTCACATTCATCTATTTCTTTCATTCTTTTGACTTTTTTATTTTTTCTTGATGTGCCATAAATTCATTAGCTTCCATTTGCTAGATTCTAAGTTATTTTTTTCAAAGAGGTTTTGTGCCTATTTTTTATTTGGCTACTTCTACTTTTTAAGGAGTTCTCTTCTTCAATGAATATTTATTAAGGAGCTTTTTCCTTCATTTATATATATATATATATATATATATATATATATATATATATATTTACATACATATATATATATATTTTTTGTGCTCCTTCTAATAAGACAATTCTGTTTCCTTATTTTCTTATACCACTCTTATTTCTTTCCACATTTTTTTCTATCATTCTTATTTGTTTGTTTGTTTGTTTGTTTTTTTGTTTTTTTGTTTTTGCTGAGTAAATTGGGGTTAAGTGACTTGTAGGATCCACACAGCTAGGAAGTGTTAAGTGTCTGAGATGGACTTGAAACTCAGGTGGTCCTGATTTCAGGGATGATGCTCTATGCACTGTGTCACTTAGCTGAACCTCTTATTTCTTTCTTTAAATCTTCCAGGAACATTTTGTGGGATTTGTGTCCAACTACTGATTTTTTTTTTTTGATTCTCTGTTGTAGCTATTTTCTTATTTTCTTCTTCATTTGTGGTTTAGTGTTCCTTGCCACAATAATAACTTTTAATAGTCAATGGTTTTGTTGTTGTTTGTTACTCATTTTTCCCAATCCATTATTTTTACTGTGAATATTGTATTAAAATTGTTCGCTTGAGGGTAAAGGCACTATGTTAACTTTCAGGCTTCTTTGATATTGTTTTCAAGATAGTTATGGATTTCTACATGTTTTTGATATTTCCAAGATGGTGTAATATAAAGCAATGTGATCACTGCTCTCCTAGTCCATGGTCTGGTCTTTAGGCAGGAAGGATCCTTCTATCCTTGTAGACACAAGGGCTATTGCTTTTCTTGGAACTGATCAGAGACATTCTCCTACAGCAGCAACAGCAACTATTCTCTGACTCGTCATTCAATTAGTTTTGAATTATTGTCTAATATATATATAAAATTCCATCTTCTCCACAAGCATATTATGATGTATGACAAAATTGGAAATTTTATCAAATCCTATATAAATTACATATCTTATCAATTCATTTGGCAAAACAATATTTTATTTTAATTTTATTCATATTTTTATTTACCAGACATATGCATGGGTAATTTTACAACATTGACAATTTCCAAACCTTTTGTTCTAATTTTTCCCCTTCCCCCCCCATGGCAGGTTGACCAGTACATGTTAAATATAAGTATAAATTAGGGGGCAGAGCCAAGATGGAGGAGAAGAAACACACCACTCAGTGAACGTCCTCACTCCCTCACAACCAATTAGATAAATTAAGTCTCAAAATAAGGCCAGGACTGATAGATACCACAAGGACTGGAAGCATGACTTACCAGCTGAAGAGAATCTGGAGTTTCAGTGGAGAAGGTCAGTCCCCAGGGGAGGAGGAAGAGAGGCCAGCACAGATGGTGGGGTAGTGGCACACTGCGCCCATTGCGCTGGGAGGGGCTCTGGGATCGGAGAAGCCACTGAGGTGAGGGAGTCTGGCACAGGCTGTTAGCTCTTCTCTGCTAATTATTTAGCAGTTCAGAAGAGAAAGCCAAAATATTTTAAAACTCAGATTAGATTTTCCCCGATCCTGGGGGTGACTCAGCAGAGACTCAGTACCAGGGGGTGTGGCCTCAGCTACCACCTGAGAATAGTTAAGAGATTGACAAGTGGGTGGATACTGCCCAAGGCAACACACACTGCCTAGTTTAGCTGGAGGGAGTGGAACTCAGCTCCAGGAAGTCCCAGAGAAGCGGAACCTTTGAACTAGGGGCCACGGTTTCTGGCAGACACTTCCAGTTTGAGCACAGGGGCTTTTCACGTCACCTGCTGCAGACATCCACTCCCCACCCGGACACATAGGCTGGGCTTTGTGCTGTCTTTACTATTCAACGCCCTCGAAGCACAGCAGTGCTAATCACCTCTGAGGCACTTCCAGGGAGGGGGTGGGGAACTCTCTCCCAGAGCTCTATCCTAGCTCAGGCTCAGGAGCCGCTGCATCCATCCTGTCTGGGAGGAAGCTGGTAAAGAAGTAAATAAATAATTTCCTACCCCAGGGACAGACCCCAAAAGATTTTTTAAGTATGAGCAAAAAAGCCAGAAAAACTATAGATTCCTTCTATACAGAGAAAGAGCGGGTATCCAACCCCGAGGAAGTTAACAGCAGAGAGACAGCAGATAACAACCTAAAGGGGAACGATTCCTGCCCCCCATCACATAACTCTCTCCTAGAAGAAACTCTTAAAAAATTGAGGGAGATTGAAGAAAAATGGGGAAAGGAAAGGGAAGTTATGATAGAGAATAACAATGTCCTGAAATTGGAGTTGGAAAAAATAAAGAATTCAGAGGAGATGCAGGGAAACAAAATTTATGAATTAGAAAAGGTTAAAAAAACACAGGAAAGTAGGATTTCTGAATTGGAAAAGATAAAAAAGTCTCAAGAAAATAAAATTTCTGAATTGGAAAAAGAAAATAATTCTCAAAAAAAAAATTAGGGAAATGGAAAAAAATTCAATAGAGCAAAATAATTCATTTAAAAACGAAATTGGGCATTTACAAAAAGAACTAAAAACTGTGAAAGAAGAAAATAACTCCTTAAAAGTCAGGATGGAACAAATAGAAATGAATGATTCACAGAGAACCCAAGAATCAGTCAAACAAAACAAAAAAAAATGAGAAGCTGGAGAACAACGTCAAATACTTACTGGGAAAATCTATAGACCTGGAAAATAGATCTAGGAGAGATAATCTGCGGATTATTGGACTTGCAGAAAACTATGACCAAAAAAAGAGCCTAGATTCTATTTTACAGGAAATTATAAAGGAGAACTGTCCAGAGATAATAGAAACAGAAGTGAAAGTAGATGTGGAAAGAATTCATCGAACTCCTTCTGAAATAGACCCTAAAAAAAGAACACCACGGAATATAGTGGCTAAGCTGCAGAATTACCACACAAAGGAGAAAATCCTGCAAGCAGCTAGAAAAAAACAATTTAAATACCAAGGTGCCACAATAAGGGTCACCCAAGATCTGGCTGCCTCCACATTAAAAGATAGAAGGGCCTGGAACCTGATATTCCGTAAGGCAAAAGATCAAGGACTGCAACCAAGAATGAACTACCCAGCTAAGTTTAGCATCTTTTTCCATGGAAGAAGATGGTCATTCAATGAAACAGAGGAATTCTATATGTTTCTAAGAAAAAAACCAGACTTAAACAAAAAATTTGATCTGCATCCACAAGACTGAAGAGAAACAGAAAAAGGTACACAGAACCCTTGAGAACTGTAACTCTGTTGTGGGTATATAAAAAAATACTCAAGGATAATTTGATTTTACTGATATAAAAGAAAAAAAGGGGGGTGTAGTAAAGGGAAGGAGGTCGGTTCAGAAAAAGGGGAAGGAGTGATAAAAAGAGGGAAACTACATCCCAGGAAGAGGCATAGAAAATACACCATATCTGAGGGAACTTAGTGAGGGGGAGAATCATTGTGTGAATCTTACTCTCATCTGGAGAGGCTCAAAGAGAAAATAATTAACATATTTGTTTTTCAGAGAATTTTCTCTCACATCATTAAAAGGGGGGAGAGGAAAAGGGAAAAGGAAAAGGAGAATAAGTGAAGGGACTTGGAGGGAGGGGGGAGGGATCCTAAAAAAAAAAAAAAAGAGGGAGGGTTGCGCGTCACAAGGGGGGTCTGTAAATTAAATATCGGGGAGGGGGATCAGGGGGGTCAAGGGAAAAAAGCATAATCTGGGGATAATATGATGGCAGGAAATACAGAATTAGTAATTTTAACTGTAAATGTAAATGAGATGAACGATCCCATCAAACGGAGACGGATAGCAGATTGGATCAAAAAGCAGAACCCTACAATATGTTGCCTACAGGAAACACACTTAAAGCAGGGAGATACATACAGAATAAAGGTAAAAGGTTGGAACAGAGCCTATTATGCTTCAGGTAAAGCCAAAAAAGCAGGGGTAGCTATCCTTATCTCAGATCAAGCAAAAGCAGAAGTAGATCTCCTTAAAAAAGATAAGGAAGGAAACTATATCCTGCTGAAAGGTAGCATAAATAATGAAGCCATATCAATACTAAACATATATGCACCAAGTGGTATAGCATCTAACTTTCTAAAGGAAAAGTTAAGAGAACTGCAAGAAGAAATAGACAGTAAAACTATAATAGTGGGAAATCTCAACCTTGCACTCTCAGATTTAGACAAATCAAACCACAAAACAAACAAGAAAGAAATTAAAAAAGTAAATAGAATATTAGAAAAACTAGGTATGATAGACCTTTGGAGAAAACTGAATGGCAATAGAAAGGAATATACTTTCTTCTCAGCAGTTCATGGATCCTATACAAAAATTGACCATATATTAGGACATAAAGATCTCAAAATTAAATGTAGGAAGGCAGAAATAATAAATGCCTTCTTCTCAGATCACAATGCAATAAAAAGCTACATTCAGTAAAAAGTTAGGGGTAAATAGACCAAAAAGTAATTGGAAACTGAATAATCTCATCTTAAAGAATGACTGGGTGAAAGAGCAAATTATAGAAACAATTAACAATTTCACCCAAGATAATGACAATGATGAGACATCATATCAAAATCTTTGGGATGCAGCTAAAGCAGTAACAAGGGGAAATTTTATATCTTTAGAGGCTTTTTTGAAGAAAATTGAGAAAGAGAAGATTAACGAATTGGGCTTACAACTTAAAAGGCTAGAAAAAGACCAAATTATAAACCCCCAACCAAAAATTAAACTTGAAATACAAAAATTAAAAGGAGAAATCAATAAAATTGAAAGTAAAAAAACTATTGAATTAATAAGTAAAACCAAGAGTTGGTTTTATGAAAAAGCCAATAAAATAGATAAACCTTTGGTAAATTTGATCAAAAAAAAGAAAGAGGAAAATCAAATTGATAGTCTTACAAATGAAAAGGGGGATCTTTCCACCAATGAAGAGGAAATTAGAGAAATAATAAGGAGTTACTTTGCCCAACTTTATGCCAATAAATTTGATAACTTAAGTGAAATGGATGACTTCCTCCAAAAACATAGGCTCCCTAGATTAACAGAGGAGGAGATAAATTGCTTAAATAGTCCCATTTCAGAAAAAGAAATAGAACAAGCTATTAATCAACTCCCCAGGAAAAAATCCCCAGGGCCAGATGGATTCACATGTGAATTCTACCAAACATTTAAAGAACAATTAGTCCCAATGTTATATAAATTATTTTAAAAAATAGGGGATGAAGGAGTCCTACCAAACTCCTTTTATGACACAGACATGGTACTGATACCTAAACCAGGTCGATCGAAAACTGAGAAAGAAAATTATAGACCAATCTCCTTAATGAATATTGATACTAAAATCTTAAATAAGACATTAGCAAAAAGACTTCAGAAAATCATCTCCAAGATAATACACTATGATCAAGTAGGATTTATTCCAGGAATGCAGGGCTGGTTTAATATTAGGAAAACTATTAATATAATTGACCATATTAATAATCAAATTAATAAAAACCATATGATCATCTCAATAGATGCAGAAAAAGCATTTGACAAAATCCAACATCCATTCCTACTAAAAACTCTTGAGAGTATAGGAATAAATGGACTATTCCTTAGAATAATCAGGAGCATATATTTAAGACCTTCAGTAAGCATAATATGCAATAGAAATAAACTGCAACCTTTCCCAGTAAGATCAGGAGTGAAACAAGGTTGCCCACTATCACCATTGCTATTCAATATAGTACTAGAAACGCTAGCCTCGGCAATAAGAGCCGAGAAAGAGATTCAAGGAATTAGAGTAGGAAATGAGGAAATTAAACTATCACTTTTTGCAGATGACATGATGGTATACTTAGAGAACCCTAAAGACTCTGCTAAAAAGCTACTAGAATTAATTCAAAATTTCAGCAAAGTGGCAGGATACAAAATAAATCCACATAAATCCTCGGCATTTTTATATATCACTAACAAAATGCAACAGCAAGAGATACAAAGAGAAATTCCATTCCAAACAAATGTTGAGAGTATAAAATATTTTGGAATCCATCTACCAAAGAAAAGTCAGGAATTATATGAGAAAAATTACAAAACACTTGCCACAAAAATAAAATCAGATTTAAATAATTGGAAAGACATTCAGTGCTCTTGGATAGGCCGAACGAATATAATAAAGATGACAATACTTCCCAAACTAATCTATTTATTTAGTGCTATACCAATCAGACTCCCAAGAAACTATTTCAATGACCTAGAAAAAATAACAACAAAATTCATATGGAAGAATAAAAGGTCGAGAATTGCAAGGGAACTAATGAAAAAAAACTCAGAGGAAGGTGGTCTAAGTGTACCTGATCTAAAGCTATATTATATAGCAGCAGTCACCAAAACCATTTGGTATTGGCTAAGAAATAGACCGGTAGATCAGTGGAACAGATTAGATACAAAGGACAAAAAAGGGTACATCTATAGCAATCTAATCTTTGACAAACCCAAAGATTCCAACATTAGGGATAAAAATTCATTATTCGGAAAAAAACTGTTGGGAAAACTGGAAATTAGTATGGCAGAAATTAGATATGGATCCACACTTAACACCATATACCAAGATAAGATCAAAATGGATCCATGATTTAGGCATAAAGAGGGAGATAATAAATAGATTAGAGGAACAGAGGATAATCTACCTCTCAGACTTGTGGAGGAGGAAGGAATTTATGACCAGAGGAGAACTAGAGATCATTATTGATCACAAAATAGAAGATTTTGATTACATCAAACTAAAAAGTTTCTGTACAAATAATACTAATGCAAACAAGATTAGAAGGGAAGTAACAAATTGGGAAAATATTTTTAAAAACAAAGGTTCTGACAAAGGTCTCATTTCCAAAATATATAGAGAACTGACCCTAATTTATAAGAAACCGAACCATTCTCCAATTGATAAATGGTCAAAGGATATGAACAGACAATTCTCAGATGAAGAAATTGAAACTATATCCACTCACATGAAAGAGTATTCCAAATCACTACTGATCAGAGAAATGCAAATTAAGACCACTCTGTGATACCACTACACACCTGTCAGATTGGCTAAGATGACAGGAACAAATAATGATAAATGTTGGAGGGGATGTGGGGAAATTGGGACACTAATACATTGCTGGTGGAGTTGCGAAAGAATCCAGCCATTCTGGAGAGCAATCTGGAATTATGCCCAAAAAGTTATCAAACTGTGCATACCCTTTGACCCAGCAGTGCTACTACTGGGATTATATCCCAAAGAAATACTAAAGAGCGGAAAGAGTCATATATGTGCCAAAATATTTGTGGCAGCTCTTTTTGTTGTAGCTAGAAACTGGAAGATGAATGGATGTCCATCAGTTGGAGAATGGTTGGGTAAATTGTGGTATATGAAGGTTATGTAATATTATTGCTCTGTAAGAAATGATCAGCAGGAGGAATACAGAGAGGCCTGGAGAGACTTACATCAACTGATGCTGAGTGAAATGAGCAGAACCAGAAGATCACTGTACACTTCAACAACAATACTGTATGAGGATGTATTCTGATGGAAGTGGAAATCTTCAACATAAAGAAGATCCAACTCACTTCCAGTTGATCAATGATGGACAGAGGTAGCTACACCCAGAGAAGAAACACTGGGAAGTGAATGTAAATTGTTAGCACTAATATCTGTCTGCCCAGGTTGCATGTACCTTCGGACTTCTAATGTTTATTGTGCAACAAGAAAATGATATTCACACACATGTATTGTACCTAGACTATATTGTAACACATGTAAAATGTATGGGATTGCCTGTCATCGGGGTGAGGGAATAGAGGGAGGGGGGGTAATTTGGAAAAATGAATACAAGGGATAATATTATAAAAAAATATATATATATATAATAAAAAAAATTAAAAAAAATAAACAAATATAAGTATAAATTAAATACAATATATGTATACATGTCCAAACAGTTGTTTTGCTGTACCAAAAGAAACAGACTTTGAAACAGTGAAGGAAATCCTAAATGCTGGCGGACAAAAATAGAGGGATTGGGAATTCTATATAGTGGTTCATAGTCATCTCCCAGAGTTCTTTCCCTGGGTGTAGCTGGTTCAGTTCATTACTGCTCAATTGGAACTGATTTGGTTCATCTCATTGTTGAAGAGGGCCACGTCCATCAGAATTGATCATCATATAGTATTGTTGTTGAAATTTCACTCAGCATCAGTTCATGTAAGTTTCTCCAGGTCTTTCTGAAGTCATCCTGCTAGTCATTTCATACAGAACAATAATATTCCATAATATTCATATACCACAATTTATTCAGCCATTCTCCAATTGATGGGCATCCACTCAGTTTCCAGTTTCTGGCCACTACAAAGAGGCTGCCACAAACATTCTTGCACATACAGGTCCCTTTCCCTTCTTTAAGATCTCTTTGGGATTTAAGCCCAGTAGTAACACTGCTGGATTAAAGAGTATACACAGTTGGATAACTTTTGGGCATAGTTCCAAATTGCTCTCCAGAATGGTTGGATTCTTTCACAATTACAACAACAATGTATCAGTGTCCCTGTTTTCCCACATCCCCTCCAACATTGCACATTATCTTTCCCTGTCATTCTAGCCAATCTGACAGGTGTATAGTGGTATCTCAGAGTTGTCTTAATTTGCATGTCTCTGATTAATGATAACTTGGAGGGGCAGCTAGGTGGCGCAGTGGATAGAGCACCAGCCCTGAATTCAGGATGACCCGAGTTCAAATCTAGTCTCAGATACTTAAGGCTTCCTAGCTGTGTGATCCTGGGCAAGTCGCTTAGCCCCAGCCTCAGGGAAAAAAAAAAAAAAAATGATGACATAGCATCTTTTCATATGGCTGGAAATAGTTTCAATTTCTTCATCTGAGAATTGTCTGTTCGTATCCTTTGACCATTTATCAATTGGAGAATGTCTTGATTTCTTATAAATTAGAGTCAATTCTCTATATATTTTGGAAATGAGGCCTTTATCGGAACCTTTGACTGTAAAAATATTTTCCCAGTTTATTGTTTCCCTTCTAATCTTATCTGCATTAATGTTGTTTGTACAAAAACTTTTCAATTTGATATAATTCTACTTTGTGATGAATAATGATCTCTAGTTCTTCTTTGGACATAAATTCATTTCTCTTCCACAGGTCTGACAGGTAAACTATCCTATGTCCACAAAACAATATTTTAAAAAGGAAGTAAAACTTCAGATCCATCTTTGATTCTTCAATCTCTTCCAAATTCAATCATTCATTAAGTCCTATTACTCTTCCAACACAATCTATATTCCATTTGTCTTCCAGTAAGATTATTTTGAAAGGCTTTTAAAAGCTATTCCCACTTCTAATCCATAACTTAGATTATGTCACTTCATCCATTAAACCTTTCAAATACTACTCTATTTTTAATAAATAAATTTCAAAATTTTTGTCTTTCAATATCTTTCACAGTCTGTTTCTAATCTAGCTTTTCATGCTTGTCTTACATGATTTCACATCATATGCTCTTTAGTCACTAAGTATATATTTCCTTTTTCTTTCACATCTTATGTCTTTATCCTTGCTCCTACAATATTTTCATCCATGCTTCAAACTCTAGTAAGTAAAATTATATGCATTCTTAAAAATTTATATTAAATGATGTCTTCTTCACATATTATAAAACAGAAATGATAACATTATGCAGAATTCAGAGACATAGAAACCCATTAAAACAACTATAAATTTCCCAAATTATTGGCATGGAGAATTTGCTATGGACAGTTGTCATGTGAATAGGGAAAATGGGAACATATTCTCTTCCTTTTTTTAAAGTTTTCAGTAGAATTTTAGTGTGCCATATACATGTAAAGATAGTTTTTGACTTTCATTTTTGTAACATATTGTGTTCTGAAGTTTTCTCCCTCATTCATTTATGTACCACTTCCCCACAAGAGCAAGCAATCTCATATAGGTTAAATAAATATGTGATTCATTTAAACATGTTTCCACATTAGTCCTGTTGTACAAGAAAAATCAGATCAAAAGAGAAAAAAACACAAAGAAAAAGCAAACAATTAAAAAAAAAGTGAAAAAACTATTCTTTGATCCACATTCTGCCTCCATAATTATCTTTCTGAATGAGGATGCCATTTTTCCATCACAAATCTGCTGAAACTATCGTGAATCATCATAAGTCAAGTACATCATAGTTGATCATCATTTAATCTTGCTGTTATTGTGTACAATGTTTAGTTTGGTTTGCTCATTGCAGTCAGTGTCAATGCATATAAGTTTTTCCAGGCTTTTCTGAATTCAGCCTTTCATCATTTCTTATAAAACAATAGTATTCCATTTCATTTAAATATCATAACTTATTCAATCATTCCCCAACTTATGGGCATCGACATTACCAAAATTGGCTACTAAAATAATTTTTCCACATGTGAATCTCTTCCCTCTTTTATGATCTCCTTTGGGATACAGACCCAATAGTAAGACTTCTAGCTCAAAAGGTATGTAGAGTTTTATAGCCCCTTAGGCAAAGGAGAACATATTTTCTTTTTAAAATCTTCAGAGATCAAATAAAGCAAGAATTAGCAAATAATTGAGTTAAGGAAAAGCAAGGTTAGGGAATGATCAAGGATAATTCAAAGGTTACAAATCTGTGTTGCTGGAATTATAGTTATGCCTTCACCTTAAATTTGGAAGTTTAGAGGATGATTAGTGGTTACTTGGGGGAGTGATATAGCACTTACTTTTGAATATATTAAATTTGAGATGTGTTAAGATATTCAACTGAAGAAGTATCACAGACAGTTGCCAAGGTGGTACTAAATTTTAAGTAAGAGAAGACAGATATATAGGTTTGCTTTAGATATTACAATTTAATTGATATAGATATATGTGATCATCAGCGAAGAAAGACAAAAGGAAAAATATTAGGATGCATAAGGCCTTAGTTGACAGCAATACCTACAGGTTAGATAATACACATCAAATCAGTCAGATGGACAGCAGTAGAAATACAAGTCATAAGCAACATAGAAGTTAAGGGAGAAGAGAGAAGAGACTCAATACAAAATTATGGAGCCATCTGTGTAAGTATGTTAATTGAACTAACTTTGACCAAAGATGGTAGATGACATTCACCTTGATGAAGTCATGAAAATAGTGTGGAGAAAGGGAAAGGGAAAAGAACATACATAGTTTAGTGGAAAACTCCCATTAGGGAGTAATGAAATAAGTAGTAATCTTGCAAAGGAGACTGAGGAAAAAATATTAAAATGTAAAAATAGAAGGAGGGGAGAGAATTACCATGGCAGATTCAGGCAAAAGTTTATTTAAGAGTCTTAAAAGTTGTTGAGATTAGATAAAAGATGGATAGATAATCAATAGATAGATAAACTAAAGCCTAAAAAAAGTAATCAATTTTATCCATGAAGAGTTCATTGATAATATTTGAGAGTTTTTAATGAGTCTATCACAGCCAAACTCTGTTCAGGGTCAGTTTTCTTGGAATGTTCAAAGTTTGGACCACTAGAGTGCCTGTCACATTGAATAACCACAAACATGTAGCTATATGGATATGTATGTATATACATATATATGTATAAATGTGTGTATATATATATATATATATATTATATATACATATGTATATAAAACAATTAACAAGATGCACACAAATTTCTCTTTTATATATATATATATATATATATTCATTTGCTTGTTTATACATTTATTGAGGTCATTATTATTTTATTTTCATTTTTATAGAGCATTTCTCAGGCAGCACAGTAAGAACTTAGAATTATTGACTGAATTCATTTGTAAGTCAAGTGCCAAGCAGCTGGTCAGATTACAAATGATTGATCTAACACACTCTTCCTAATGATCTAAATAACCAGACCACAGACTGGCCATTTATTGACCTATTAACTGCAGAGCACTCAACCATTCTTGTGGTTGAAACAAATTCAACCCCCAAAACCATAGAATCAATGGAGTCACATAGATGAGTCCAGGGCAACCAAAGGTTAAAGATACAAAATTAGCAGTACTTATCAGGCTAATTATCAGGGGGAGATATCAATAAATGGTAAAAATACATTTGATGGATTTTGAGATAAATCATATCTCAGACATCATATAATTTGAGTCCTCTAAATCCTCCCTTCAATTTACATAAGAGAAATTTAAGGCTTACTCATAGCTACACACATTTTAATTGATGTTTCTAGGAGTTTAACTCATGTTATTTGATTCCAAATTTTTGGCCTTTCCACAATATTACATTGCCTTCTTAATGATGGTTTAAATCCAATTTTGATTAAATCATACTTTAATGATTCGAAGTTTGAGATTTGACTCAATGGCTAACAATTATCACTGGCAGTCTTTGGTTCTTTAGAAATTGAAAATTACTTCAATTACATAACCCCATTCCCAAAGCCCCCTGATATGGAACACTCTTTTCTTTGATGGAGATGAATGCCCTGCTAGAGGTAAATCCCATATGACCATGGCTTTTGAGCACTTGGAGGCAGGATTTAAATGTCAACTATGCTATCATGGAAGTCCAGTGAAGTCAGAGTACATGGGACTCAAAGCTTAATGAGAATTTGAAGAATTCCAGAGAGAACTGTAATATCTAAAAAAATGAATTTTTTCTGGTCATATAATAAGTAGACAGAATTTAAATCCAATTCTTCCTGACTTATTATAGTTTCCCAATAAATATTTCATGAAACCCAGCTCATCTTCCATTAGATTATATATGAGAATGAATTAAATGAAAGATAAAAACATGTGTCAGGAAAAAAATAAAAATGGCAGACAAAATATAGAAGGAATAATTGGAAACCCAATGGAAGCCCAACTAAAAATATCTCCATGGAGTGAGGATGTTAAGAGAAGTAGGATAGAACAGTATTCAAAGGATTGACTTTAATAACATAAAAAGCAAAATTATAAACCTAATCCATGGTCCAGACATAGAATCTCAAAGTTGGAGAAGGATTCAGAATTTTAGTCTACATCATGTTGGAATGAAAACTCATCCCTACAACATACTCACACAAACCAATATATACCCAGAAATCTATATGCCTTTGGAACACTGGAATAGGAATCAGAGCAAATTACTGAATTTTGAAGAAAAATTAATAATAAAACCAAGATAGCTGAATAATTGTTGCTTTTTTGTTTTTGTTATTATCGTAGGTTTTTTAGCTTATTTTTTTGTTTTTATGCTTTACTCACTTGCTTCTTCTATGGACATATTACTTTCCACCCCCCCAAAAAAAATCCATTATAGTGATAGAGATATTTTTATGTTATGTAGATTTCTGCTTTAGTATTATTATAATTACATTATAAGATTTTATATTATGTTTTTTTAATTTACTTTTTATAAGATTTACTATTTATAACAGTAAAATTTTATTACAGGGTTTACTTTTTATGGAATTTATATAGAGAGAAGACACACAAAAGGTAGATTTTTATCATTTATTTCAATTTTAAAAAGAAATTAGCAGGATATTTTATTTTTCAGAAGAAAAACGACAACCCATCTGAGGCAAAAATAATATATATTTACTAATCTATTTACAAAACATCAAACTATTTTTTCATAAATTGTAATTTATGAAATTTATATATGTAATTATAGAATTATGAGAAATAATACTATTAATGTTGAATGGGAGAACATGACAAAGAAATTCTAAGTGTAGTCCAATGCATAGAAAAATGGCATTTGTTTTCAATTTAATGCACATTAACACTGATACCTACTATGTACAAAGTGCTATACTAAGCACCAGGGATATGAAGAGTGTCATGGCAAAGTCCTTGCATTGAAGAAATTTAAAAACAAATAAGTTGTAAATTGTATGTATACAGATCTGTGTGATATAAGAGAAAATTACTGAATTAAGTAGAAAGAATGGATGCTATAAAAATGGAAAGACAGAAAGACATCTTTTTCAATAAAGGAAGAAGGAAAGGGTTCATAGATGAAGGAACTTGTATAACTTAGGCTTTGAAAGAAAAGGAGGAAATTACCAGTTTGTTGAGAGCTTTTTGTACTTTATTCAGTCATGTTTCAGTGAAAGATGATGAGGGATTTGTACACACTAGGAATGAGTAAGCATGAATATTGGGCAAGCAATTATCATGGAACTCAGATTGCTTAGGGCAAAAATTCATCTAATGTGATGGAAACATAATACTATGACATGAAAGGGAAACATTAAAGTTACATTTGAAATTACTTATAGAGGGCCTTGAACTTCAAGATGTGGAATTTATTTGGTATTCAATAAATTTCTTGGTTTCAAATAATTTTTAGGTTTTCTTGAAAGAAAACAATTTAACGTTAAAGCTATGGCAACAAATAAGCTATCAAAATAGTAAGGATGAAGAATATTGTGAGTTAAGGTGCCAATAGATATGTATATATTAACCAAAATATAAATGCACTTCCACTTTTCCTACTTAAGAGATACAGCACATAAAATATGCAGAATCAACTTGAAATTTGTAACATACCTATAGAATTATCCTCATGTAATTACAAAAATAAAATTATATTCTCTATTTATTGATATTATGCTTCTCTAGGTCTTTGAAAATAAAGGTGAAAAACCTATCAATAAAGAGACATTCTATATTTTGAGAATACCTTGGTATTATTAAATACCAATGTGTCCTCATACAGCCCCTCAGATCAACCAGCACCACCAAACATGGAATATTATTTCTTCACACAATCTAATCATTACTTTATTTTCTCTTTTTACAATTAGCAAATCATAAGCATCCAATGAACAAAAACAGGCCATTATCTTTGAACTCCATAATAACAAATTGCTAAGCACAGAGGATCCCTGCTTAAAATAATTTCTAAACTAGATACCAAGTGGCATGGGCACACCTGAGAGTTAGCAAACCAACCATCCCAGGATTTAATCTGTTTTTAAATGTTTGCATTAAAATAAACCTTTTTTGATTGTTTCATTCTAGCAGCTTGCTTGGGCAGATGTGTTTGTTTAATCTTTAAAAGAGTTAGCAGCTGCTCAAATTCAAAAATAATAGCCATGGGTGATTTTAAACAGGAAACTCGAGTTTATTTTCTAAACTTACTCTCTACCAAGCAGCTGGGCAGCCATAAGGTAAGCTAACCTCAATTGGTGTCAATTAATCGCCATGAATATTCAAGTTACTACAAGGGAATCAACTGTTGGTCTAGAAGTACTGCCCTTACCTCCAATTCATCAGATTCCATTCAGAGAGTTTTGTAGAAGTATATCACCTTTCCCAACTCAAACATTAGCCACTTAAAGACTTTATGTCGCATTACTTTCCTTCTAAATAACATATTAGCTATAAATATATCTAATATCTAATATAACACCTAGAATTTCTATAGTACATTAAAATTTAGAAAGTACTTTACATATATTATATGCTTTGATACTCACAATAATCCTATGAAGTAGGTACTACTATTTCCCTCATTTTGTAGAGGAAAAATTGAGATTTAGACAAGGTAAGTGACTTGCCTAGCATCACAGACCTAGTAAGTGTGTAATTTAGGATTCAAACTCAGGTCAAACTGACTCTAAAGTCCAGCATTCTATCTATTCCACTACCTGATGGTCTTTGTATTAATTTCACTGATAGGGCTTAAAGTAGGAGTAACTAGATGGTGCAGTGAATAAAGCATGGATCCTCTAGTCAGGAGAACCTGAGTTCAAATCCAGCCTCAGACACTTATTAGCTGGGTAACCCTGAGCTAGTCACTTAACTCTAATTGTCTTTCATTAAAAAAAAATATGGTTACAAGTTCCACCAATGCAAAATAACAACTTTTACATTAATTGACAGCTTTTATGAACTACTGTGTTCAAATAACTATCATCTATCTGATGGCCTACTTTGTATATATACATATGTAATCTTAGTATTGTTATATATGTATATATATATATGTAATATCTTAGGATTATTCATATATATATATATATATATATATATATATATATTTATCTGATGAAGAAAGACAATACTATACTTAGGTTGACTAAATATGAACATAACTTAAAAGAAAATGTAATTAGCTTTCTAAAAACATCTCCCTATGCCCCCAAACAAACATATTAGAAATGTTTATCAAACATTTGGTAAATTTATTGATATCATTTCTAGTGTACCTGGAGTCATACTAAAGATAATCCACCAAATAATTCACATTTGATTAATCCTTTGCTTTAATCAAGAGATTTAGCTGAGGTCCACAGTCCTGAATGAGGTCAATGAATTCATTTTAGTGGTTTCATAAATATGGATGGGAAAATACATTTTTATTTTCAATAAATTTTAAATGAAATTATTTTAAAATATTATTCTAACATACAACATGCAACATAATGTTTCCCATAGCAATAACTACCACAAAAGTAAATGATTTTTGTCTTAAGTTCATCTATTTTAAAACAATTGTTCAAAGTTTTTATGATACAGAAGTATGATTCTATAGGGTTTTGTAGAATGCAAATATGGAAACTTCTCAAAAATTTTTTTCTTAAACTTCTACCCTTGCCCTTTCTCTCATTGTAAAATTTGATATTAGCAGAACTTAATTATTCCATTCAATTATAGCCAATTCTCATGTCACTATAATTAAATATTTCTAAACCTAACTTAATCCCCTAAGCATCATCTGTCATAATTATTGCAAATGTTATAAAGGAATAGTTAATGATTATCTGAAAAAGAAAGGAGTCATCACAAAAACCATTCATGACTTAAGCATGAATAAGACATTTTAGATTAACCTCAAATCCTTTTATGATAAGTTTATTAGGCTGGCAGATCAAAAGAGTTGTTGCCCGCCTAAATTTTAGCAAAGGACATAGCAAAGTTCATCATGCTATTTTTGTAGAAATGACAAGGAAATATGTACACTATATTAAGCAGTTATATATATTCAGAAATAACTGAAGGAATGAAGACAACACAAGCTTTTATTATTAATTGCATATGAATGGCAGGTGACTCAAATTTGGGAAGCTTGATAACATTTAGTTGATAGAGTGAAAATTCAAAGGGACCTTGACAATTTGAAATTTGTACTGAATTGAATTATATGATGTCTATTATAGAGGAACCTGAAATTATGCATAAGTTCAAAAAATCAGCTTCATAAAGAAAAGAGAGGGAAAGTTTAGCTAGACACCAATTAGTCTAAAAGAGTTTTTGAAGTTTTTTTTTTAATAGTTTTCAAAGTAAATGTGAGTCAACAGTGTAATTATATGACTTCAAAAAAAGCTAATGCAATCATAGGCTGCATTAAGAAAGATGTGGTGACAATGAGATGAACCAAATCAGTTCCATTTGTTCAATAATAAAGAGAACCAGCTACACCCAGCAAAAGAATTATGAGAAATGAGTATGAACCACAACACAGCATTTTCACTCCTTCTCAGGTTACTTTTACCTTATGTCTAAGTCCGATTTTTCTTGTACAGCAAAATAACTGTATATATATGTATTGTATTTAACATATATGTTAACATATTTAACATGTATGGGTCTACCTTCCATCTAGGGGAGGGGGTGGGAGGAAGGAGATTTTGCAAGGGTCAGTGCTGAAAAATTATCCATGAATATATATCTTGTAAATAAAAAGCTATAATACTTATAAAAAAAGAAAGATGTAGTGCTACATACCTCTCAGATTGGCTACGATGTCTGGAAAAGATGATGAATATTGGAGGGGATGTGGGAAGACTGGGACACACTGGAGAGCAATTTAGAACTATGATCAAAAAGTTTTCAAACTGTGCATACCTTTGATTCAGCAGTGTTACTACTGGGCTTACATCCCAAAGAGATCTTAAAGAAGGGAAAAGGGACCATTATGTGTAAGAATGCTTGTGGCAGCCCTTTTTGTAGTGTCTAGAAACTGGAAAATGAATGGATGCCCATCAGTTAAAGAATGGTTGGGTAAATTGTTGTATATGAATGTTATGGAATATTATTGTTCTGTAAGAAATGACCAGCAGGATGAATACAAAGAGGCCTGGAGAGACTTCCGTGAACTGATTGCTAAGTGAAATGAGAAGAACCAGGAGATCATTATACATGGCAACAACAAGACTACACAACAATCAATTCTGATGGACATGGCTCCCTTCAACAATAAGATGATTCAGAGCAGTTCCAACTGTTCAGTAATGAAGAGAGCCATGTACACCCAGAGGGAGAGCTGTGAGAACTGAATGTGGACCACAATGTAGCATTTTCACTCTTTTTATTGTTGCTAGTTTGCATTTTATTTTGCTGCTGCCTTTAAAAAAAAAACTGGTTTGAATGGATTTTTTTTGTGGGGCACTATAATTGTATAAATATATATGCAAATATTGGATTTAACATATTTCTACCATGTTTAACATGTGATGGACTACTTGCCATCTAAGGGAGGGCATAGGGGAAGGAGTAAAGTTGGAACACAGGGTTTTGCAAGGGCTAATGTTGAAGATTTCCCTGCACATATGTTTTGAAAAATAATAATAATAAAAAGCTTTAACAAAATCAATAAATAAAATAATAAAAAGATGTAGTGTCTTCTTGGACCAAGTCTGTGATTGTCCCACTAATTCTCTGCCTTATTCAAACACAAATTATTGTATTTCATTATGTGTGATACATTTTAAGAAGGATATCAGTGAGTTAGAGAATGTTCAAAGAAAAGTAGCCAAAAAGAGTTTTGAATACATCATAATATGAACATTCTTTAAAGATCTTTGGAATGCTTGATTTAAGGAAGGAAAAAATTAATGAGGGACATGAATGTTGATAGATGTCAGTCAATATATTAAAAAAAAACTCCATTTATTCCCTTTGTGGTTCTTAATGCTAAAAAGCAAAAAAAATGTTTAAAATGTTTAAAAGACATTAATTTGGATTTTATTCAGAAAAAAAATTAGAATGCACTGTTTCAAGATATATGGTTTCTCCACCAGTAGAGGTTTTCCAATTATATAAAGATGACAACTTGCCAGGCAAGTTCTAGAAGGATTTCTTATTCATTTATGTTTTGGACTAGTCTCTGAGGCCCTTTCCACCTCTGAGATTCTGTGGTTTTAAGATTTATATCTACCATATATTCTTTCACTTCCATTCATATGGAGGCATAACCTCCATTTCAACCAGATTTTAATTACCCTCTCATTGTTAAAACTTTAGAATTAATTTCTATACCTTGTATTAAATGACAAAAATGTTGTCTTCTTTCCATTTTTACTAATTTGCTATAAGATTTTATTATTATTTGCTTATTATGCCAAATGCCTGAATTAAAGGTGTTTTTTTTTGGCAGATACCATAGACTTATTTATACTACTTACATTAATTTATAATCTCACCTGATCATTGAGAATTTTTTCCCTGTTGCAATATTACACATACTCTCACATGTGTGCTCCATACCCCCATTTTTCCACTATTGAGTTTCTATAAAAAATATTCTATAAAATTTGCTCAGGTTCACTATTCATTATAGTACCATAAACATGTTTAAAGAGAGCCTAAATTAAGAGATAATCTACATTATCTTTCCTTTTACTTTCCATGCCTACAACTCTAACAGATGTTTTATGGTATAGAAAAGAAGAGGAGGAAATTATGATATGGAAATGTATTCAAATGGATTTGAGGAAAAGATATACTGTTTTCTGAAACATATATTTATGATAATTAGTGCCCCAAATTTATATGAGATAAAATTAATTTTGGAAGCAATAATTATTTCACTGTAAGTGAAAGAGCCTTTGTGAGTTCTCCAAACAAAAATTTATTTTGGAACCAAAGATATATTATATTATTTAAAGTAATCCTCTCCTGAATGTTAAAAACTTGTGTTTCAATGATTGCTTTACATTTGATCCTTTTTTTCTGGAATTTTTTAAATGACTAATTTTTAAGTCATTAAATCTTTGATGTAAAACACTAGCTTAGCAGTACTTTCAAAAATTTACATATCACATATGGATTTTTATTAAATAGCACTTCAGTCTAATTTTACATGTTTTAACAGTACTTGGAGTCCTATTTTTCTACTTTCTCTAAAATGAGTTCCTTATATGGTATTTTGTGAGTTATTCCATTTTTATTTTTATTTTTTGATATTCATTAGGAAGTATTTGCATGTGTTACCGATAAGTAAATTATTTTAATAATCAAAAGACTTTAGTTTTGTTTGGCATTCCAAATCTCTGAGAAATAGTTCATATAACCTTGAATACAGTATTAGCTTTTTTTCTTCCTAAAGTTACCTGGCATGTTGAGCAAAATCTATTAATTTTAATTTTCAACAGTTTCCCATTTATGTGGAATCAAAGAAAGAAAATGGAATGATATGTTTCCTGAAATTTTAATTTGCCAATATATTATTTGTTTGCAAAATATTATATTTACTTATTCCAACAGAAAGAATTTTAAAAAAATAATCATGTAGCATAGTGACCATTTTAAACATAATATCCAGTGAAAAGATTTTTGGGTATAATTTTATTATAACTTTACCCAAAGATATTTTCATCAGAAAGAAGTTGTTCAAAAGATGTGGAGCCTATTTCTGTTTCATTTGTTTTTAACAGGAGCTTATATCACTTTAGCATGTGGCTGTCTATGTATGTATACTAATTTTAAGGTTTAATTGACTTTTATTTTTATTCTTCTTCACTTTATTTCCCCCAAAGTAATTGAAAAAAGGTTAGTCAAATAAACTTATTATGTCAAAAGAGGGGAATATCTTTCATATTTCAAATTCATAGTCTCTTTCAGGAAGTCAAATAGTAGGCTTCATCATTACATCTCTAGAAATATGATTGATTGTTACACTGCTCAGAGTTTTTGAAAAGGTGTCTGAAAATGTGATTTTCATTAATTTTATAAAATAGTATCATTTCTTCATGTTTACATGTTATAATTTTTGTCCGGTTTTATGTTTATGGATCCATTCTTAATTTTTAAATCTTAGCCATTATAATTAGAGTATATATAGGTACTTTCATACCTATATATCCTTTACCCCTTTCTTTGGGGCATAAGCCTACTAGAGTATTATTTGGTCAAATAGTATGCATAGTTTAATCATATGCGGGGGGAACAAATTTCCAAATTGCTTTCCAGAACAGTTGGAAGAATTTGTTATTCCACCAGTGGTACATTGATGTCTGTTTTCTTACAACTTTTCCAACATTTGTAATTTTCTCTTCTTTTCATATTTTACAATCTGTTGGACCTCACAGTAACAGTAAATCTTGCTTTAATTTACATCTTAATTATTCATATTTATTATTCATTTTATTATGATTATTGATAGCTTTGATTTCTTCCTATGAAAACTGCCTGGTTATATCATTTGACCATTTGACAATTGAAGAATAACTCTCATTTTTTATACATTTGAAATAGTTCCCTACATATCATGGAAAGAAGACTTTCACAATAAAACTTGCTGCAACGATTTATTTGTCAAGTAACTCTCTCTTAATTGTAACTGCAGTGGATTTTTTAAGCACTTATAACTGTTGTAGAGTAAAAATTGTTCTTTTATTCTTATGTAATTTCTACTTTTTCCTTTGTTTCATCATGAACTATGACACTAGCCATAAAAGTGAAAAGGCATTCTTGCTCTCTAATTGGTTTATGATATGACCTTTTATATTTAAGTTATATATCCATTTGTAGCTTTTCTTGGTATATAGTATGAAGAATTGTTCTAAAACAGGAGTCATGACCTTGTTTTAAAAAAAATCTTTTTAATAACTATTTCCACATGAGTGGTTTCTGTTGTAATCCTGTGTATCACACATTTTTCATTCAAAGCCTTTGTTCTGAGAAAGGCTCCAAGAATTCACCCAACTACCATCATGTTATTTGAGAGAAAAAGTCATTAAGAATTCTTTATTTCTTTCTCTCTCTCCATCTCTGTCTCTCTCTTAACTTGTCACTGTCTCCAATTCCGTCTTCCTTTCCTTTTACACAATTGTATTATAAGTTTTCCAGTTTTCCATTCTTTTCTCTAGTAGATTCTGCTAACTCTTGTGTGATCCTGACTGCTGGAATTTGAATTTTTTTTTGGGGGGGGGAGATTTTTTCTATTTTGTCTTTGTCCTTTGGTTCTAATAGGTCTAGGTAGTTTGCAATCATGTTATTTTGGGGGAAATGGCATCCAGTGCCCATCAATTAGAGAATGGCTAAATTATAATATATGAATATAGTGGAATACTATTATTCTGCATGAAATGATTAATAAGCTTATTTCAGAAAAGCCTAGAAATACATGAAGTGATGCTGGATGAAGTGAGCAGAACCAGGAGAACACTTTATATAGAAATAACAAGATTGTGTGATAATCAACTATGAGACTTATCTCTTTTAAGCAATACAATTATCCAATACAATTCTAATAGACTTTGAATGAAAAATGCTATGTGTATCCAGTCAAGGAACTATAAAGACTGAATGTGGATACCAGCATATTATTTTCACCTTTTTTTCTGTCATGTGTCTTTTCCCTTTTGTTCTGATTTTTCTTTCCCAACATGACTTATATGAAAATATATTAAAATCAATTACACATGTATAGTATTTTAAAACTTATAATGAATAAATAAATATATGAATGAATAATTGGAGAAATAAAAAATAAAAATGTCATTTAGGTTTTTTGGTTGATTATGGCTTTCAGGTATTCTGAAGATTATTAGATCTTTGTAACTTGCATTACAGTTCAGTTGTTTGTTTATGGGTATTTTTGTTTGTTTTTAATATGAGGCATGTTAAGCTTTATTTCATTTTTCATTTTTTAAACTTTTAACACATCTGACTGGCTTATGAATTCATGAACTTCTTTTTGACCCATTATAATTTTAGAGTCTTTTATTTAGGCTAATTCCTGTGCCATTTATACTAAGATAATTTTCCTTCCAAGTCTTTCCTCTACCTGTATCATTTTTCCTAATTCTTTACTAGGAAGATCTAATTTTATGAAAATATTATTGAAAAACAAAACAACAACCAAAAAAACCTCTTGTTTCTTTTCTTCTAGGAATTCCAAACTCCTATTTTGTATTAAAACTCTTTGTTCTTGTTGATATGAAGTTATAATGTTCTGGTTTTGTGCCTTAAGAGTCTCTTGCTTTATAACAGCTCCCTACCATGGTGATTTCTGTTTACTCATTCTTCGAGTCTTACTCGCTAATTTGAGATTTTGAGTTAGGGCGAATCTCTGTTAACTTCTGGAGGAATGGATATTCGCACACATGTATTGTACCTAGACTATATTGTAACACATGTAAAATGTATGGTATTGCCTGTAGTCGGGGGGAGGGAATAGAGGGAGGGGGGGTAATTTGGAAAAATGAATACAAGGGATAATATTATAATATATATATATATATATATATATATATATATATATATATATATATATATATAATAAAAAAAAAAAAAAGAAAAGAAAAAAAAAAAACTTCTGGAGGAATGTTGGGGCTTGTTAGTACTTACTTGTATTCTATCATGTCTTAATAGTACTTTCTTTGGGTATTGTGTGCTGTTTCCTAATAATTTTAGAAGTGACTTCAATTCTGGCTCTGTAAGCTTTAATTTCTCTCTAATTGGTCTGTTTTAGGGTAAAGTATGTTTTTCTGGAACAACTAGATAATGCAGTGGATACAAAATCAGAAAGATTTATCATGCAGAATAAAAATCTGTATTCAGATACTTACCAGCCCCTAGACCAGTTATTTAAAACTCAATTCCTCACCTGTCTTAAAAAAGAAAAAGGAAAAAGGAAAAAAAAAGCTGGAGAAGGAAATGGCAAACTAGTCCGATATCTTTGCCAAGAAAATCCCAAATGGAGTCGGCAAGAATGAGACATGAGTAAAAATGACTGAACAATAAAACTTTCTTGGTCTCAGATTTGCTATTTTCTGACCCTTCTTTGGAGCTGGACAACATAATTGCAATCTTGTTCCTAGGTTAAGTCTCCCACAGACTATTGTTGTCTCAGTTCTTATCAAATGACTTTGAGGTTCCTCGAATTCCATACAACAAAATTGTAGACTTATCCTTGCTCTAAATTCCTGGACATGGTTACTCAGATATAGGCCCTACTTCTGATTCTATAATCCATATTTAAGGTCAGAGACTCACAGCTACTGCTTATTTTTATTCTTGCCACTTGCCCATTACAAATCTGATATAATAATCATTACTACTGGTAGCTAAGTAAGTAACTGTAAGTACTTAACAAGTAGTCATGGAGATATTTGCCCAAAAAGAGCACTGAGGCAACATATCCCTATCTGTAACACTGATTTAAAATGGGGGCATGCTTATAAACTTCAAAGTTCAAAACAGAGGAATACTTACAGTTCATTTAGTTCATTCTTTCTGGTAATTCTTATAAGAGAGTTGTTTTTGTTTGTTTTTATTTTTGTTTTTGTTTTTTTAAATCATTCTTCTTCAAGCCAGCTCATAAAAATCCATTTCTTCTAGTGTTCTTTCCTTTGCAAAGACATCATGTTTATTCCCTGAAAACATTACCCTTCAAATACAGATTCCTTGCGTGAAATTTCCACACAAATCTGATAAGATAATCACTACTAACAGCTAAATGGGTAACTCAGCAGATAGCAGTTTTCCAAAATCTTTTAACTTAAGCATAAGCTAACAAGCCCCTTTCCAAAAGAATAATTTTTGATATAATGAATCACAATTTTAAAAAATTTAGCTTCTCTACAATTAAAACCATTATTATTTCAAACTATATGGGATAAAATTCATATATTCCTGAACACATTATGATTTTGTTTTTGTTTTTATCTTTTCCCCCAACCTTGGACACCAAGTTCTTAGAAGGCCTACTGTCTCTCTAAAGCAATAACTCACAGCAACAGATTATTTCAGGTAATCCTCTCATCCTCTGGGGGCTTAAGTATATCATTACACATTACAAATTCAATTACTGTTTTTGAACATATCTTCTCCTGACCAGGGCTACTTATGTATCCCACAGAGATGACTGGTAAGTGTATAAAATAGTTATAATTGGTCTCTGGTTGCTACAAAGTTGGAAAATATAATGGGGAATCTGGAAAGGTTATTCTGGGAGAATGGGGAGGAAGGAAATATATATTATTATATCTGAAGATAAATAGATTGCAGAAAAGATGAAAGAAAAGAAGCATTAACAAGAGTTAGTCATATACATACAGAATGAAAATTTACAAAAATTACTATTAATTGCCCTTTGCTCTTTCATATATTTGAATAAGTTAACTCTTTAAAATATGCTGTATGAGGATCAAACAAATGTTTTATATACACACACACACACAGAGTAGAGGAACTCTAAACAATGTATATTCTTCTGCTATTTGAAAAAGTTTACAAATTTTCTCATATATTTTTCAAATATAAATTTAACCATTTTGCAGGCTATATATTATTTTATGGACATGTTTATGAGAGAAATAGAGTAATATCTAATACTATATACTACACATACAATATCTAAATTCCTCTTATGTCAGTAATATTGAGAGTCTCAAAGTGATTGTTTTATAGAAAATCTGGCATATAATATGTTTTTTTTAACCTTTCTTTCCTTTCCCTTTAAGCTGGCTTTAACTTTTTTACAGGTTTCACTGAAAAGCTCTATTTACTGCAACTCTGAAACATGTGAAATCTGTATTTGGACTGATAATCCTTAAAGAACAGTGTGATCACCATGCTTCAATTAGCAGTAACTCTGCCAAAAGAAAAAATCCTCAGTATAAATTAAACCATTACTTGAGACATCTTAAATTATTGCTAATAAGAAATCATTGTTCTTAATGCACCTTCAGATGAATATGGTGTGTCAACTCCCCACTTCTGGTTTTTCAAGGTAATATAATTTAATCAGGTATCAACACTTTTCATATGATGTTGACTCATCTCTAATTAACGGAGATGTACCATTGAAGAATAAAAGCATAGCTGTGGCAGAGTTCATCCTCTCATTAGGAGGATTATTTGCTTCAGAAAGGAGTCAAGAGTTGTGTTTTTTCAAATCCAAAGAGAAAGGTGATTAAAATGATTTTGTCTCAGAGGTTCATCTGGTAACTTCAAAATAAAAGTTAAACAGGTTTAGCAGGATCTCTGCCAATGAACCAAACAGACAAATATTAGAATAAACTATTACATGACAGGAAGATTGATGGAGCTTATTCATCTATTTCTACATTAAAAAAATCTTATAAATGTCAATCCTATTTACCTGTTTCCTTTGAAATAGATAAAAATATGTACATATTTTATATTTACTCTGTAGATTTTTTGGACTGGAGTTGTGGATGAATATTACATATTTACTAGCCCACAATTGAAAAATGCTATGCATTCTGAAAAGGAAATGGATTCTATTTGAACTAAAATGGAAAGATTAAAATAGTGATTAAATTGCTCTCTAAAGTATATCCCTATAGTTTCATTAAAAAATAAAATCCATTAAGAATGAAGTGAATAAAATTCTATCCTAAATCTAAGGCTCTGAAACTTCATCTATGGAAACTACCAAGGCCAGAACTTGTCCCCCAGTAAATTCAGGCACTCACCTATCACCCAGTGATAGGTGTTTAACCTTTCTTTAAGTCAGAATTCTCTACCCAAGTCTTAAAATTTTCATATCACTTTATAATGAAAATCTTGTGGTAAATGCATTCCTTGACCCCACTAATGTTTCAATTTCAGCCATGCAGTCTGAACTCATCATAACAGGTTCCTTTATTGCCATTCCCATCTTACAAAGTTAAACTCTAATAATCGAATAATGGTTCTATTCCTACATCACATTCCTTGAGTTTTTTATGTTTTTCCCTTCCACTGTTGTTACAAGTAACAAAAAAGACAAGTAATTTTTTAGCAGGGAAAATGAATGTAGGATACATAGAATCACAATATTTCAGAGTTGGAAAGAAACTTGGAGATGATCCAGTCCCATCTTTAGATTTTTCTAGCAATATTTCCTAGAAATTGTCACTGAGTTTCTGCTTGAAGAATTAGATTGATAACAATCCCACAATTAAATAAAATTTGTTTTACTTTGGAACAATTCTAATTGTTGGGGGTTTTATCTTCTTTTTGTAAAGGCTATATTAAACTTCTCTAAAATCTCTACCCATTTACCTTATTTCTAACTTCTAAAACCAAAAAGAGCAAAGTTATCCTGCTTTAGACTTAACACTGTATCTATTTGGACAATCTACTAGCTACTATATATTGCTAATTAAAAGTTATCTCAAAAACTCATATAGAGAAAAGACAAAACAATATTGAGGTGCCAATCTCTACTTGACACAAGAAAATTCAAGAAAACCACTGAAAAATTGTTATTATAAATATCGTGAAAATATTAATATACATATAGCATTTATAATCAAGGAACTAAATTAGAACAAGTCAAACCTATGAATACTACTTGCAACAGCCTTCCAAATTCTAATTTCTAATTAATTTATATGTGCACATTTGTAAATATATATTTTTTTTGCTTTCTTTTGGCAGTCTAGTTCTAGCACTGAACTTTGAAATACCAACCATGCAATTCATATATTCATGGCATATCAAAACAATTTCAGCTGACAGAACTGGTCTACATGTATTCAAGGAAAGAAGAACTTTGGTTTATGATTAGATAACTCCAACTCATGTATCATTGGAAAAAATGTGTATCATTGCAAAAAGCATAATACAAAATAAAAATAAAACTGAATAGTTCACAAGAGTATATTTTTGAGAAGCAGTTTCTGATTTTAAAATTTGTAATGATAATTCAACTCGAAGATATATGTACCTGTCTAGATAATGAACTTCATTTAGTTAGAAATTTGCAACTGGATAACCAAAAACATAGAATTCTAAAATAAAACTTGAACACTTAAATCTTATCTAATGAAATCCATAGTTTCTATCCTTTTTTTAGTATATATTCTCTTTATTATGTTACATAAAACTCTGACCAAAGGATGATCTAAAGGGGCAAGTTATCTGATTCCCTAGTTTCTATTATTTATTCTTTGGGTCTATTTACTTAATGTAAAAGTCTTGGATAAAAAAAAATAGCAATTTGTTAAAATTATGGAACTATATAGATCATCTAAATGAGCATAAATAATAAGCCATTCAACTTTAATTTAAAATTAATTCAGTTACTTCTTTATTGTATCAGATGATTTTAGGTTTCACTGAGACACTCAATTTGATTCAACCAATTTTGTCATTTTTTTTTCCCTCACCAAGTGTATTGCCTAATTGGTTCAGAGGCTGAGGTTAAACATTAGGCTGTTCACAAAAACAAATTATCATTTAGATGAATAAGTGGGGAAAAAAAAGTACAGCCAGCACCTAATATGTACCACACAAAATGTAAAACACTTTACAAATATCTTATATGATCTTCCTAACATCTATTTGAGGCAAATATTAGTATATATATTTTACAGCTGAGGAAATTGAGGCAGATCAGGGTTAACTGATTTATCAGGGATTACTCAACTAGGGAGTTTTTGAGACCAGATTTTAATTTAAGTCTTTTTAACTCTAGTGCTATGCTACTCTGTTCCTTTCACTCTATCATTCCTGTTGTTGTTTGTTGCTTGTTCTTTATTTCTGAAGTGGACCAATGATATCAACTTGTCTTGTTTTATATGTGAATTAGATTTCAGTGAGGCAGAATTTTATCAAGTAATCAAGTCACTCTTCCAGAGTCATCAAAGTCCACTTGCAAGACAAAAGTCAAGACAATTGATCTGTATCTTTGTAACTTCTACCCAATGATCCTATTTCTGAATTCAGGTTCAAAGAAGCCATATCTAGTTCCTTTTACTCATAATACTTAAAACCTTTGAGAATAGTCATTTTGTTTCTCCTATTTTTCTTTTCTCCAAGCTCAAGATCTTCAAGTGACAGTTAAAAGTGCCCAGTAGAATACAACCAGCAAAGCAAAATTCTCTGAAGAACTCCAATGAAGAACTCCCAAATTAAATTAATTAATAACCAAGGAATCTGGGAGCCTAAACCTAAAATATTACTTCTTGTATTTATAATATAAATAAAGTTATTCAAGTTATTTAAACTCACTCAGCCTCAGTTTCCTTATATATAACGTGAAGGGATCAGACTAATTGTTCTCTTAAATCACTTCAAGATCTAGATATATGAATTGCTCCTAAAATTGGACCATTCAACCATTTTTTAAATAATCTTTATTTTCATGTAATCTATATCTTACCATCTTTACTGAACAGGAATACTATGAATCACTCTGGCAAATATTTTGTTAAAATCTAATATTTCAAAGATTTAGAACCATGAGAAACCCAGAAGTCATCTGATAAAACCCCTAATTTAGGGATGAGAAAGATGAGGCTCAAAGAGTTTAATACTCACCCATATTTACATAGATAATAAGTAAAATGTCAACTGAGATCTCCCTGATTCTAAATCTAGTGATTTATCAAATATGTTATGACTTCTCCTTTAGAAGTTTAGTAAAGTTATTAAAAGGGAAATAAGAAAATTTATTTTTTTCAATTGCATTCTAAATAGCGTTTGTATTATTTTTACATTATGATTTCTAGGGTTATTTTTTTCAACTTATTATGTTCTAGATGATCTGTCCCTGTTAGTTTTTCTTTATGAATATTATTTTCAATGTCATTTGCTTTAGCTTTTATAGAATTCTTATTACATTTATTGTTTTTTTCCTCCCTTTTAACATTTTTTTCTTCCTCCATATTTTTGAGTTCAAAATGAACCATTCTTTCTATCAAATTTCTAAATATTTTGTGATATTACTATCCATTTTAAATTTTTGTATATGGAATTCTAATTTCTGACCAAGTGCCTAGTTGATACATGGTACATAGTAATAGTTGAAGCATTTTCTCAGACATCCACAGCCATGCTCTTTCCAGTTAGACTAACATCTTCTCCACTAGAAAAATTGACCCTTGGCCATGAAACATTCCTTGAAATTGATAGTCCAAAGTAAGCCTTGTTTTATTGGATTTCATAGTTACAAAAACTCCCCTGAACATTGTTAGCCTTCAGACTTCAATGCTAATTCCATCAAAAAAAAAAAAAAAGTTTCTCTTGAGTTTCAGGGTTCGGTATCAATTTCAGGCCACTATATTCTTCTTCCAAGTTCCTCATTTCTGCTTTGTTTAGCCTCTTTATTAAAATGTAAACTCCTGAATACAGGAATTTTCTCACATGCTCTTATTTTATACCTAATACTGAATCCCCTAGCACATAGTAAGTATTTAATAAAACTTCCATCTCTATATAGATACAGTTTGCTCATTTACCTGAAATATTTTAGCTCAAATGTGTATGGAAAAACCAATGTCACGTGAGTCAAATATTCATTCAGATGTATTTTAGTAGTTTTTATTTTATTTTTTTTCTGAGAAATATAGAAATATATACTAAAGTTAGGAAGTTGATGAATTATTGCTAAGGTTTCTTTCAGTTTGAAATTCTGTGTTCCAATAAAGCAAAGGTTTAAAAAATATTTTGGAAATAGAATGTCTTATGTGTGAGCACAAAGGATGGACAATAATCCTGCATTTTTCCAAGTTTTAGTAGGATTTGAAAATAATAATCCAGTTAATCATTGTTGAATTACAAAGATAATTTTGCACAAGCTGTAACATCGTTAATTGCTGCATTAAAACAGGGTTGAATATGAATTATTGCAAATTAGTTCATGATTAACAACAGTAAATACCAAGAAATTGGAAACAGCAAAGCAATCATTTAATTTCTCTTCTATCTTTTAGGATAGTTCATTAGAGTACCACAGTTTTATCTTTAAATGATCTATTTTAGCTTCCATTTGGGCATGAGGGTGGGGTGGTGGAATGGCTATCATAAAAAAAAAAAGGTGGTGTACAGTTCAATAAAATAAACAAATAAAATCTGCTTTAACTTGATTCCAGACAAAGATGACTATACTTAATAGACCTGAATTTAAGTTCAGGCATTGTCACTTATAAACCTTGTGGTTTGGAGTAATTTACTTAATGTCTATGAATCTCAGGTTCTTACTTAGAATAAGAATGAGGTTGGAGAGACTGGTGTAAGATTATAATCACAGAATCTCAGAACTAATAGGAATCTCTGAAGAAACAAACTATTAAAAACTTTTCAACAATTTCCTCCATGCTATTACTTACATATGGATATTTACCTTCTCTTGAAACTAAATCTGGGATAGATATCTGGTATAGATCTAATTATTGTAATGATTTTGCTGACTTCAATGAAAAATAAACCTCACAAATTGTTTTTGGTTTTGCCATCTTTGGTCAAATGGAAAAGGTTTAATTCTTAAAAATATGGTAGATTTTAAAATGCTTTAAAATATCTAACATACACTGATTTTTTCTACTCTAGGTTGAATATCTTTATACCTTTATATGAATCTTCATATGCACTATATTAAGGCCTTTTAAAATCCAGACACCTATCTTCTAGATTATGTCTACATAGTTAATTATTTTGCTAAAATGAGGTGCATAGAATCAGATGCATTTGCAATTGAATTCTACCAAATATTTACAAAAAATTAATTCCAATACTACGTGAAACTATCTAAGAAAATAGGTCAAGAAGTTCTGCCAAATGCCTTCTATGACACAAATATCATATTGATAACTAAACCAGAAAGAGCTAAAATAAGCAAGGAATATGAAAGAACAATCTCCCTAATTAATATTAATTCAAAATTTGTAAATAAAATATCGGGAAAGAGTTTACAGCATTTATCAGCAGGATAAAACACTATGACCAAGTGGAATGCAGGGCAGATTCAATATAAGAAAAATTAGTACCATAATCAATGATATCAATAACAAAACCAACCGAAATCATAAAATAATCTCAACAAATTAAGAAAAAGCTTTTAACAAAGTACAACACCCATTTCCATCAAAAAACATTAGAGAACATAAGGATAAAGAGAGCTTACCCTAAAAATGATTAGCAGGATCTATCTAAAACCAACAGAAAGTATTCTTTGTAAAGGACAGAAGCTAGATGCATTCCCAAAAAGATTAGAGGTTAAAGAAGGATGCTCATTATCACCACCATTATCAAAAATTGTAACAGAAATGTTAGCTTTAGCAATAAGAAAAGGAAAAGAAATTAAAGTAATTAAAATAGACAGTGAGGAAATAAAACTATCATTTTTTGGAGAAGATATTATGGTATACTTAGAAAATCCAGGAAAATCATCCAAAAAGGGGGGTAGGTGTAGAACTTTCCACTAATAAAAGGGAAATTAGAGCAGTAATTAGGAGTTATTTTGCCCAGCTATATGTCAATAAATTTGATAATCTACGTAAAAAGGAGGAATATCTACAAAAATACTGATTGCCCAAGTTAATGGAAGAGGAAATATTTTTTGAATAGTCTCATCATTAATCAACTCCCTAAGAAAAAAATCTCCAGGGTCAGATGGATACATATGTGAATTCTACCAAACATTTAAGAATAATTATTTCCAATATTATATAAACTATTGGAAAAATAGGAAAATAAGAACTCCTACCAAATTCCTTTTATGACATAGATATGGTGCTGATACCTAAATCAGGTAGGGTGCAAACAGAAAAATAAAATTGTAGACCAATTTTTCTAATGAATATTGAAGCAAAAATAATAAATAAAATATTAACAAAGAGACTACAAAAAGTCATCCCCAGGATAATATACTATGGCCAACTAGGATTTATATCAGGAAAGCAGGGCTGGTTGAATATTAGCATAATTGATAATATCAGTAACCAAACTGACAAAAATCATGTGATTATCTCAATAGATGCAGAAAAAGCATTTGATAAAATCCAACACCCGTTTCTATTAAAAACACTACAGAGTATAAGAATGAATGGATTTTTCTTAAAATGATCAGTAGCATCTATTTAAAACCAGCAGCAAGTATCATATGTAATAGGGACAAACTAGAACCATTCACAATAAGATCAGGAGTAAAACAAGGTTTCTACTATCACCATTAGTATTCAATATTGTAATATAAATGTTAGCTTTGGCAATAAGAGAAGAAAAAGAGATTAAAGGAATTAGAGTAAAGTAGATTAAAAGAATTATCACTCTTTGCAGATATCCTAGGGAATCCTAGGGAATCAACTAAAAAGCTACTAGAAACAATTCACAACTTTAGCAAAGTTTCAGAATACAAAATAAATCCACATAAATCATTAGCGTTTTTATATATTACCAACAATGCCCAACAGCAAGAGATACAAAGTGAAATTCCATTCAAAATAACTATTGATGGTATAAAATATTTGGGAATCTATATGCCAAGGGAAATTCAGGAATCATATGAACCCAATTACAAAACACTTTCCACACAAATAAAAAATAAAGTCAGATATAATCATTTGGAAAAATAGCAAGTACTCACAAGTAGATTGAGGTAATATAATAAAAATGAAAATACTAGCTAAATTAATCTACTTATTTAGTGCCATACCAATCAAACTCCCAAGAAATTATTTTACAGATCTAGAAAAATAATAACAAAGTTCATCTGGAAGAACAAAAGGTCAAGAATTTCAAGGGAATGAATGAAAAAAAATGCCAATGAAGGTGACATAGATGTGCCAGACCTAAAACTATATTATAAAGCAGCAATCATCAAAACCATTTGGTATTGCTTAAAAACAGAGTAGTTTATCAATGAAATGGGTTAGGTTCACAGTACAAAATAGTCAACAGTTATAGCAATCTCTTGTTAGACAAACCCAAAGGTCCTAGGTTCTTGGATAAGAACTCACCTTTGATAAAAAATGCTGAGAAAATTGAGAACTAGTATGGCAGAAACTAGGCATTGACCCATACCTAATACCATATACCAAGATAATATTGAAATGGGCTCATTATTTAGAGATAAAGAATGATATTATAAGAAAATTAGAAAAAATATAAGATAATTTACCTCTTAGATCTGTGGGGAAGGAAGGAATTTGTAACCAAAGAAGAACTAGAAGTCACGATTGAACACCAAATAAATGATTTTGATTATATTAAGTTCAAAGCTTTTATACAAACAAAATTAATGCAGATAAGATTTAGAATGGAAGCAATAAATTGGAAAATATTTTTACATTTAAGGGTTCTAATAAAGGTCTCATTTCTAAACTATATAGAAAATTGACTCAAATTTATAAAAATTCAAGCCAATCTCCAACTGATAAATGGTCAAAGGATATGAACAGACAATTTTCAGATTAAGAAATCAAAACCATTTCTAACCATATAAAAAGCTGCTCTAAATAAATATAGGTCAGAAAAAATGAAAATTAAGATAACTCTGAAATACAAGTACACACCTCTCAGATTCAACAGGAAAAGATAATGACAAATGTGATAGAGGATGTGGGAAAATTGAGACCCGTACATTATTGGTGGAATTGTGAATGAATCCAGCCATTCTGGGGAGCAATTTGGAGCAATGCTCAAAAAGTTATCAAACTATCCATATCCTTTGTTTCATCAGTGTTTCTACTAGGCCTATATTCCAAAGAGATCTTAAAGGAGGGAAAAGGATCCACCTATGCAAAAATGTTTGTAGCAGCCCTTTTTGTAGTGGCAAGAAACTGAAAACTGAATGGATGCCCATCCATTGGAGAATGGCTGAATAAATTATGGTATATGAATGCTCAGCAGGATGATTTTAGAGAGCCCCGGAGAAACTTAGATCAATTGATAAGTTAAATGAGCAAAACCAGGAAATAACTGTATATAGCAATAACAATATTGTACAATGATCAATTCTGATGGACATGACTTTTTCCAATAATGAGATGGTTGAAGCCAGCTTCAATTATCTTGTGATGAAGAGAGCCATATACACTTAGAGAGAAGACTATGGGAACTGAATGTGGGATTACAACATAGCATTTTCACTCTTTTTATTTTATGTCATTGCCATCAATCTGCCTCCATTAATCTTGAATGTTACTGTTTTTTTTAAAAGATTACTAGGCTTGATTGGAGAATGCTAACAAATATAATCTACTTAGATTTAAGCAAAGCAAATGACAGTAAGACTTGAATTTTGTTTTCTTATTCATTTTCTTTCCTTTTTGATCCGATTTTTCTTGTTCAGCAAGATAATTGTATAAATATGTTTACATGTATTGGATTTTACATATATTTTAATATGTGTACCATATACTGGATTACTTGCCATCGACAGGAAGGAGTGGGGGGAGGAGGGGAAAATTTGGAACACAAAGCTATGCAAGGGTTAATATTGAAAAATTATCTATGCATATGTTTTGAAAATAAAAAGTTTTAATTAAAAAAAAAGAAAATCATCCAAAAACCTACTGGAAAAATAAATCATTCACATTTCTATATATTACTGACAAAGCCCAGCAGCAAGAGATAGAAAGAAAAATTTCATTTAAAATAACTGTAGACAAAATAAAATATTTGGCTGTCTACTGCCAAGAGAAAACCCAGGAACTATACAAACACAATTACAAAAAACTTTCACACACAAATAAAGTCAGATCTAAACAACTGGAAAAAAATCAATTGTTCATTGTTAGGCCAAACAAATATAATAAAAACTGAGTTGAAACTCATTTTTAAATGAATTCTTACTGTTTTTGTTGTTGTTGTTTTTGTTTTTGTTTTTGTTTTTTAACATCATCAATCCCTCATCTCTCCCCTTCCTTCTCACTCTTATTCCTTATGCCAGTTTTTCATTAAAAATACAAAGCAGAAAAAATTATCAAATTACATCCAAAATGGCAATATATAAAAAGCTCCACACTTTTCCCTCTTTCCCAACAATTTAAAAGAAAAAGTAAAGGTGTCTTCTCAGGCATCTTCTTTAAAACAAATAATTATGATTTGTAATCTTCTAATCTTTTTTTGTTCTTTTCAGTAGATGATTTCTCTATATGTGTTTTGTACTTATTATATATATTCTTTCCTTATCCCTGTTTGCTTTACTTTGATTCAGCTTATTTAATGTATTCTAATTATCCCTGCTTACCATATTCATCATTATCATAAAAACATCTCATTACATTCATGTACCACAATTTTATGTCATTGCCATCAATCTGCCTCCATTAATCTTGAATGTTAGTGTTTTTTTTAAAAGATTACTAGGCTTGATTGGAGAATGCTAACAAATATAATCTACTTAGATTTAAGCAAAGCAAATGACAGTAAGAGTCATGATCTTCTTGTGGAGAAAGATAAAAATATATAGACAACTTGATGGTATAGTTTGAAAATTCAGAACTGTCACTCTAACAGAAGCAGAAAAAGATACTATCTATTTTTAATATCACTTGGACAGAAGTATCTTGTGTAATGCCTCATGGATCTCTAGCATTCAAATTTGACATCAAGCCTTTGTTGAAGTAACAGCCAAATCATATTTGCAAATGAGACAAGTAAGGAAGAACAGTAGATGTGTTGAATCATTGGGGACACCATGAAAACTTTTTGAATGAAATAAATCTACTTGAATTTAATTTTGAAGTGTTAAAAAATCTTTAAAATGAAAAGAAATACAAATAGTGTTACTGAATGAAAAAATGATTAGCATATTGGACAGAGAATTAACCTTGGATTCAGAAAAAGTAGGAATTACCAACTCATACATATATGACTAGATGAGCAACTTAATCTCCCAAGTAACCTATATGTTCTGTATGCCAATAAAATCACAATACTAATGGTGAAGAAACACAGATTAAGCAAATTTGTAAGAAAAAAAAAACTATTAATCATATCTCTAAAAATATTTTAAGATATTGCCTTAATGGTAATGTTATGTCAGTGTTATGGCTAAGTTCTTAAAATATTGTTACTACTTTCAATTCACTTTTTATAACTTAAAGAAAGGTTTTAAACCTCTTAAATCATAACAGTATTCTAGTAAGTAAGAAGAAAATGGTTATCATTCCTTTTTATATGCCATTAAAGATATATTTAATAGAAAAAAATAAGTCGCTTCCAACCTAGAAGTTATGAATATGATATTAGTAGTCTATTTACTTGATGGATAATTTTATAATGTCAGAAGAATTTGAATAAAGCCTCAAGTACATTGGTGATAATATGAGACAATATTGGCAACAATCACAAATGGCAGGCAAGGTTAAGTTATGACCTTTAGCTTGAAGGAGAATATCTGATATGTTGAGATATTGATCTATTTGAGTATTATAAGTACTTGGTATAAATTAATGCTTTTTCCATCAAACACTTTTTAAATTGTTTACCATTTGAGAAGTAAGCAACTAGTCAGAAAATGAAATTTTAATTTCTGAATCATGGTTTACAATATAGGAACGACAAGATCCTCATGCATTATAGAGTACGCTTGACAAGAGTTTGAAAGAATTTGTTTATGTAAACATTTAAAAACCTAATCAAGAGAGATCATACGGAAGAGAGAGAGAAGGGAAAAAATGGTACTTACAGATATCCACTAAGCCATATACCAGTCAGTCATTCAGTTAATAAGCATTTTCTTTGTTGCAGAGACTATGCTGAACCTTAATGATTTAAAGATGGGGAAAACATTGTCCTTTCCTTTTCCATAGCCCTGGTCTTCAAAACAGTTTTATGATGAAGATAACAAACAAACAATGATAGGTAAAAAATGTAGTAAATAGAAATTGAGATAGAAAATGATCTCATGGACAGTCATAGTGGTACAATGGAGTATGAAAAGGCCTTTTCAAAAAAATAGGATTTAAATTCATTCTTGAAAGAAAAAAGACATGGTAGATAAAGAAATCTTATTAATAAGAGGAAAGAAAGATTATCTTTTACAAGAATGCTATTCTCTTCTTATACTTTGCCATCAAAGGTATCACCATCCTCCTAGTCACAATAATTTTACAACCTTAGTATAATCCTCAATCTTTCACTCTCAACAACTATATCCAATGTGTTGTCATGACCACGGGATTTTGCCTTCATGTTGTCATCACCTTGAGCTTGGACTACTGCAACAGGATGCTGCTTGATATCCTTGTTTTAAAAACGAATCCATCCTCCTCTCCAGTCCATCCTCCACTCAGTCATCAAACTGATCTTACTAAAGTACAGGACTCATATCACCAATAACCAAGCCTCTCTTTCAGTAAACTTTAGTAGTTAATTATTACCTTCAGGATGAAATATAAAATCTTTTCTTTTTGTTTTTCAAAGCTCTAATAGAACTGATATTTTCTTTGCAATCCAATACCATTATTTTGACTCACATTTGTAGAAACCCAGTGAAAGGACTATACTTGCTTGCAATGTCTTGCATAGGCCACTTCATTTTAATAGTGGACATTTTCACAAGCTATCCCCAAAGTCTTGAATTCTCTAACTTCCTCCAAGTCCCAGCCAAAATGATATATTTTACATCAAGACTTTCCTGATCATTCTTAATTCCAATTTGTCCTGTATTTATTTTCCTTCCTCATAGTTTCTTGTATTATCTTCCCCAGTAGATTACTTACGATTAAGAAGCTTTCTTTTTTTGAGGAGAAGCTTACTTTGCCATCTTTGGCATATACTTCACATTTAATAAATGCTTATCATCTAGTTCACATATTGGAATTCTCTCTTGCCTTACCTCCATTTACTGACTTCAATGAATATACCTTCACAATTCAGTTCAAATCTCATTGTATACAGAAATCCTTTCCTACTTCACTAATTCAATTGCTAGTATTTTGCCTTTGAGATCACAGAAAATATCCAATCATTTCAGTCATTTCATCTCTGAAAAGTTGCATCTCTCTTAGATTCACAATTTTGGAAATTTGGCTAACATAAATTTTACAAATGATTATCAGTAAAATTTTTGAATAACCCTAGAAAACATTTCATAACAATCTATTCTCCTAACACATATAATTATCAATAATGATAACCAAGAGGGACTTATCCTAGGGGTAAAAACATTGTTCAGTAAGGGAAAAATAAGAGCAATTAAATTTGTGTAAACCCCCCCAAGAAATAGAAAAATAGTTGTATCAACAGATGCAAAAAAGGCCCATTGACCCTCTTCCCCCTAAAAAATACATTGATCATTTAGAATAAAATTTAACTTAGAAGGGCAGAGAAAGACTATCAACATGAGTTAGGTCTGGAATGATTTGTTGTTGTTGTTGTTGTTGTTGTTGTTTTTATTTAATTAATGCACTAAATACAAAATAAGGGGGAAACAGAATAGAAAAAAGACAGAAAATGAAAATTTTAAAAAATTAGAACATTGTCACAAGGGCTGCAGAGCATCAGGAAGGATTCAAAACATATAA